>NC_089770.1:11426000-11506000 GCF_040412425.1 Macrobrachium rosenbergii | reverse complement strand
CTCTCTCTCTCTCTCTCTCTCTCTCTCAGTGAATGATTCATTTGAAAGCTTTTCAGACTCTCTCTCTCTCTCTCTCTCTCTCTCTCTCTCTCTCTCTCTCTCTCTCTCTCTCTCTCACACACACACACACAACAAGTATATTGTAATGAGGAAGCCTCCAGGCTAAGCACTGCCCTCCCCTGCAGCATAAAAGGAAAAAATAGCGCGATGAAAAATGGCGGAACATATAAAAAATTACCTGAAGTTTCATATTAATAGCCGTACATAAAAAATGATATCTGTGCCTTTTATTTGGAATGTTACGCTGGATATGAAATACTGCGCATTATATTTGCTTAGAGAGAGAGAGAGAGAGAGAGAGAGAGAGAGAGAGAGAGAGAGACACTGGTACCTTGTTTCAGAAATTAGATAGATTTGTACTTACGCTATTAAGGAAAAAATATATTTGATAATATTTGAACCCGCCGCCAAAGGAGTATATTTGAAGATTATCTTGATGATTAGGTCTCATCAAGCAAATTAATTTTGATATACGGTAATTTGAGAATATATGTCCATTTACTATTATATATATATACAGTATATATATATATATTTATATATGTGTGTGGTGTATGTATGTATATATTATGTATATATGCATATATATATACATGTGTGTGTGTGTGTTGTGTGTGTGAGAGAGAGAGAGAGAGAGAGAGAGAGAGAGAGAGAGAGAGAGAGAGAGAGAGAGCGAATAAATATGAGGTGTTGCTGATTTGAGCAAATACCTGTTATTAAAGAAAATAAGTATGGAAAAACCAGAAATCCTTTCCGGGAAGCAACAACCATTCATTAATGTAATATATTTCCACCTCACAGCAGAGCAAAAGAAACGACGAAGTGAACATTCAGCCAGAAGAGATTTTCTCTGGAGCCATATTCAACAGGCGTCAGTCATAACATCCCGAGCCGCGAAGAGAACAAAGCTTGTAATCCCACGAATTTATTTATGCTAATCTTGAACTCTTTCGGTCTGGCACTGCGGAATGTCTTCCGTTTTGCAAATTCTGTGCAGGTGTTTCGCTTTGTGGTTTTCGTTGCATCTGATTATCGTGGTTTTATGGAATTCTGACTCGCTGTTAAAGATTCATGTTCTGTGTGCAGTGCTTGGTAGTAAAATTAATTGTGCATTTTATGCTTTAAGGGGGTTGAGGGTTTGTGATGGGTAAACTTGTAAAGTCGTTGGATGCAACACACACACACACATATACACAAACACACATACGTGCACACCACACCACACACATACGCGCACACCACACACACACACGCGCATATATATATATATATATATATATATATATATATATATATATATATATATATATATATATATATATATATATATATATATATATATATATATATATATATATAAAAAATATTAGCTGACCAACCCGGCGCTGACTGGGAAAACTCTGAATGGCAACCGATAAATTTTCTCTCTCTCTCTCTCTCTCTCTCTCTCTCTCTCTCTCTCTTTTCCATTTAAGATAGTTGCTTCAGTTGCATTGTCCAACATATTTGACATTTTATATTTCACCCCTTCTCACCCCCCATTCTTATCAGGGCTGAACTTGGAATTAAAGGGCATCGGGAGTGTGACTATTTTAAGTCTACGGGCAGAACCAGCCCCGTTTCAGGGAAGCCCTTCCCACCTCTACCGCCTTTGATGCCCTTTGGTGCTAGTGATGTCTTACCCGCACAGTATTCTTTTCGAGATAGTAATTCATATGTATACCAAGTGTGGTTGAAATTGCTCAATGCGTTTCAGAGTTATGCTGGAACATACATACACACACACACACACACTTACATACATCCATTGTTATTCATGTAGAAGATATATGCATATAAAACATTCCTAAGACCAATCAGTCTAGAATTTCACGGCGCTTATGCCCGGGAAAACTTAGATTAGAGTAAAATCTCTCTCTCTCTCTCTCTCTCTCTCTCTCTCTCTCTCTCTCTCTCTCTCTCTCTCTCTCTCTCTCTCTCTTCCTGCTAAATATTCCCTGCCTCCTATAACCTCCATTCTTTAAGAGACATTTTCATCGTTTTGTATGGGATTAGAGGCCGCACCTTTTATTTCATTTCTTTTTTTGGGTATGGGCCACAATTGTAGACCCAGGGGCACGACCTCTGACCACTACTTCATTAGTATTTTAATTCGAGACCTCAAGTTTTTCCAGACTTAGTTACGTCATCATGTCCTCTTTTAATCCTTCACAGGTGCCGAAAGCATATCTCTCAATTTCTGTCTTCATTTCTTTTCTTAGTTTTATTTGAGGAAGTAATGTTGCATTTCGATTGGATGTTAATTCTTTTTCTCTAAAAAAATTTATTTTGAATTTTATTCTCATTTTTAAAGTCCGGTAGGGGGTAGAGCTGTCAGTGCACCTCATGTGGTGCACTGTAAGCGTTACTAAAGGGTGTTTTAACGTCCCTTCGGTCCTTAGCTGCCCGCACTTTTTAGCCTTTTACTTTACCTCCACTCCCATTTCCTCTCTTCCATCTTGCTGTCCACCCTCTCTAACTACTACTCCATTGTGCAACTGGAGGCTTTTCTCTCAGTTCCGTCTTTAGATCTTTGTAATTCATCCCCCTTTATTTACTGGAGCTCTTTATTTTGCTGTCCAGCCTCTCCAACTCCCCATTTTCACTGTCTTAAGCGTTGAATGGCCGAAAGTTCCCAGTGCTTGGCTAGACAACCTAAATTATACTAAATCAATTCAGTTATTTTGTAAAACTCGTTCTGCAGACTACATTCTGTACGAATCAAAACATGGTTTCATTTTTGTAATTAAGATGCAGTTTCATAATTGGAACTTCATTCCTTGTAACAGCAATAATTCCTCATCTTTGTGTGTGCTTAAGCTAATCTCACCTTTTAAGCTCAAAGGTTCTTTGTGTCACAGCTGATTTCATAACCAGCCTCAGAAAACACGAGATATGAGAGAGAGAGAGAGAGAGAGAGAGAGAGAGAGAGAGAAAGTTAGAGAGTGAAAAGTGAAAGAGACAGAGAACGTTAGAGTGAGAAGGCGAAAAAGAGAGAGAGAGAGACAGAGAGTGAAAGTTAGAGAGAGAGAGAGTGAGAGACAGAGAGGGAAAGTTGGAGAGAGAGACAGTGAGAGACAGAGACAGAAAGTTAGAGAGATTCTAGCTGAATTTAAACCTCTGGCAACCAGACGGCATGTAAAAACAAAATATTTCTCTTTGATTAAAAAGTGAAAGACAGGGAGAGAGAGAGAGAGAGAGAGAGAGAGAGAGAGAGAGAGAGAGAGAGAGAGAGAGAGAGAGAGCTACCACACGGTTACAAAGTTGTTGGAACCGTTGCCTGCGATTCAAAGAGGAGGTTTTGCCTAATCTGACCACAAAGGCCTGATTTGCAAAAGGACTGGCGATAGTCTCCTAAAATTTCTGCTTATCTGGCTTTTCCAATTAAACTTGGACAGATATATTTGGGCAAGATTCTCGAAGTTTAGCGAATGAGAAAAAAGAAGAAGAAGAAGAGAAAGGGGACGGCGGTTTTTGTCTTCCAAAGGATAAAATAAAAAATTTAATTCTTTTTTGTCTTCGTGATTAAAAAAAATGCATTTTGTTAACGCGATGGAAAGAGGCAATTTGTTCGTTGGCAGATTAAGAGAAAAGGATTTTCTCTCTCTCTCTCTCTCTCTCTCTCTCTCTCTCTCTCTCTCTCTCTCTCTCTCTCTCAAGTGAAAATTTTCAAATTGTTTCCAGTTACTTGATACAAAACCGATACTTGAAATCGAGTAAGGATAATAATAATAATAATAATAATAATAATAATAATAATAATAATAATAATAATAAATTATTGTTATTATTATTATGAAGCAAAATAAAAGAAGTTGGACAGCAAAATGGGAAGACCCCCAAACAACTTGACAAATAAAATTAATATTTTGAGATTATTTTTTCATATGCAGGAATTTATGAACGTTTCTTTTGATAGTTCATGAGATTTCTGATAAAGATATATATATATATATAATATATATATATATATATATATATATATATATATATATATATATATATATATATATATATACTGTATATATATGTATGTATATATATATATATATATATATATATATATATATATATATATTCATATATATATATATATATATATATATATATATATATATATATATATATATATATACATATATATATTATATATATTATGTGTGTGTATGTGTTTATGTGTTTTTTGTTTAGATGTAGAAAAAGATAGAGCGTTAGCTTAGATAATCTTATGACCTAAGTTTTGGTAAAACCTATACCAATACATTTCTCCAACATTGTACAAACTTACAAAGAGACCAAAAATCAATAAAAATATTCAGTACAGCATCCTGAACTTTCTCCAAAAGACAAAACCCCATTTTTCGGGTGTAATATACATTAAGAAACGAAGTTTTAGTCCCAGTAACAAAAATATCGTCTGTAATGACCCAAAGTAATTGGAAAGAAGTGATAAGATCTCGTGCCCTTGGAATACAGAGGTGTGAAGTTTCAGTAACAGAACCTGAAAAAAGCTTTCAGGTTTCAGTTTTCGTAATAATGGCCTCGCTATGAAGGCTGAATTATGGTCCGAGGTCATTTTAGCCTTGGCGTTGTCTTGGTATCAACGTAATTTATTATACAGTACCTTGTTTCATATGGAAAAAGGAGGAGTTTGCGTGTGGAAAGTTAAATAACTTGAGCTCAAATATCTCAGAATAAGGAGAGTACATGGCTCTTAAAGTGTTGTATGAAATCTTCATATGATGATTAAGATGGAATTTTATTCTAAGTTCATTCAATATTACAAATACATGCAATAAAATTTTTACAGCTTTAAGATGCAATACATTACTACCTTAAAGTAATTCCCCTTCTCTTTTACTACTTTATTAATATTGTTATCGATTTATTTATTAATTTACATTTTTCCTTCTCTAATAACTGATCTCTTCTCTCTGTTTTTCTTGGTATCTTCTGTAACTTATTTCAGATGAACAACATATTCTTTGGAAGCTTGAATTTCAAGTCGGTGGTTTGTTCCATATGAACAGTGGTTTATCTACTAAATAATAATAATAATAATAATAATAATAATAATAATAATAATATTAATAATAATAATATTATTATTATTATTTTAAAGAGGGAATTTAGCAGTCGGTGAAATCACAGAGTCTACAGAAAATTATAAAATTATCTTTCTCTGAAGTGTGGGGCAGTTTTAACACCCGCTGGTTAAGAAAAAATACTTCATGGTCAACATGATTATGTATTAATCTATATACAACAAAGATATCTGTCTACATCATTCACCAAAATCGAGATACTCTTTCGTGGATATCACCTATATTCAGATTCATTGGTATTCACGGGAAAACATTCATTTCTTGGACCTTTGCAACCACAAACTCACCCCCCAAAAATTACTGTTTTTTTCTTTTATTAAAAAAATAGTTCATATTTTTTTACACTTGGGAACCACAAACCCACCTAGATTATTGCTGGTTTCTTCGTGTTTATAAAAATAAAGATTAATTTCTTAGTCCTTGGCATCCACAAACTGCAAAAAAATTACTGGTTCCTTTCTGTTTTTTTTTACAAAGTTCAGTTCTTGGTCTTTGACATCCAAAGACCACAAAAAAATGACTGGTTTCTAAATGATTAGAAACGACATTCATTTCTCGGTTTTTAACCTCCACAAACAGAAAAAACGATTACTGGTTTCAAAGTGTTTATAAACAGTATTCATTCTTGGTCCTTTGCATCTACAAACCAGAAAAAAATGACAGTGACTGGTTTCTTTATGTTTATAAACAGCAAAAAACAGTTTCTCGGTGTTTATAAACAGTACTCAAAACTTGGTCCTCGACACGGACAAAACAAACGGATTGCTTGTTCCATCATCGTGATTAATTTCCCAATACTTGCCAAACAAAACAGCTAATTCATCAGTTTGTCGCCGTGCAAAGTGAACAGTCATTTCGGAATCCTTGCAACCAAGTAGAATATGAATAGAGGTTCTCGTGGTTCTCGTTATTCAGAAATCTCATCCTTTTCATCTCATTATGTTTTAAAAACCTCCCGCCATCAATTTCAGGGTCCATGATATTCAAAACAGCTTCTATTTCACGGTCCTTGATGTTAAGAATGAGACTATGGTCTCTCGGGAGAGGTGAGCGCTAGGCCAGAGCCCTTGTCACTTAATTTTTCTTCCCAGACTTTTTCCTTTCCTTGTTTTGTTTTCTTGCTTTTTTTTTTTTTTTACTGTTTCTTTGTTTGCATTTATGTGAGTGCGTGTACTTAAGTACCATGTCTATTGTATGATTTTGCGTTTTTATTTACTTTTGAATGCCAGTGGACGAAGATGTAGGAAATAAATAATTCTGCTTGTAAATGTTCACTGATGTGGATGTACTCAGAGAGAGAGAGAGAGAGAGAGAGTTGAAACTAATGCCCTTGGCAAAGGGGAGAGAGAGAGAGAGAGAGAGAAGTTGAAGCTAATGTCCTTGGGAGAGAGAGAGAGAGAGAGAGAAGAGACCGAAAGGACCTAATTCCTAAATGGTAAAGGAAACTTGACATTTGGCTTAAACAAAAAAGGAGGTAAAAAGGACATCAAATGAAATGGTTGGAAAGTGGAAGCCAGTCTAGGACTCTCTCTCTCTCTCTCTCTCTCTCTCTCTCTCTCTCTCTCTCTCTCTCTCTCTCTCTCTCTCTCCTTTCTTTTTCTTTTTGGTTAAATAGTTTAGAATAGCGTCATCTTACGACTATCTGATGTATATAGTCTCTCTCTCTCTCTCTCTCTCTCTCTCTCTCTCTCTCAGTGAGGCATCTTACATAATGTATCATTTTTCTCTCTCTCTCTCTCTCTCTCTCTCTCTCTCTCTCTCTCTCTCTCTCTCATATCAACACAGACATGCTAGTGTTTCTTGAGAAGACTCGGGACTGAAGCCCAGTCCATTTTGATATTAACCAAATAAATACATAAAAAAAAACTTCTCCCCCGAAAAACCATAAAAACCATTAAACCCCTCCCCCAGAGAAAACACCATAAAGATTACGAAGCCCCTCTCCCCAAAAGAAAACCATAAAAACCATCCTTCCTCTCGAAAAAACCATAAATACCATGAAACCTCTACACCCCAAAAAACCCTAAAACCAAGAGCCCCCACAAAAACCATAAAAACCATTAAACCCCTCCCCGAAAAACCATGAACCCTTTCTTCCAATAAAAACCATAAAAACCACGAACCCACCAAAAAACATTAAAACCATGAAACCCTCCCCTCGAAAAAAAACCCATAAAACAATTAAGCGCTCCCCCGAAAAAACCATGAACCCCTCCCCAGAAAAAACCATAAAAACAATGAACTCTTCGAAAAAAAACAGAAACCATGAAACCCCTCCCTCCCACAAAAACCATAAAAACCATTAAACCCCTCCCCGAAAAAAACATGAAACCCGAAAAAACATTAAAACCATGAAATCCCTCCCTTGAAAAAAAAAAGCCATTAAAACCATGAAACCCCCTCCCCCACGAAAACCGTAAAACCAACCCTTCCCCAGAAACCAAACCCCTCCCCAGAAAAAAAAAACCATGAACAAAAAAAAACATAAACCCCTCCCCGAGAAAAAACTTAAAACCATGAACCCTTCCCCCAGAAAAAAACTTAAAAACCATGAACCCCTCCCCAGAAAAAACTTAAAAACCATGAACTCCTCCCCCAGAAAAAAAAAACTTCAAAACCATGAACTCCACAAAAAATTATTCAAACGTGAAACGCCCCCCACCCCCGCATAAACACCCTCAAAAAAAAAAAAAAAGAAATACAAACCATGAAACCTCTTAAAAACCCATAACCCAAAGGCCATCAGAACTTGGTTCTCTTGCAACCAGATTGAGTTTTGAAGAGTTTACTTATTGATTTTCCCATCAAGATAAGGAAGGTGTCCGGAGTCCACGAGAGAGAGAGAGAGAGAGAGAGAGAGAGAGAGAGAGAGAGAGAGAGAGAGAGAGCCCTGAGGCCTTTAACCTTTGGTCTAAAGTCCTGCAAAATTGCAGATTTAAATGGGCTTTGAAATTTCGTTTTTTGGTCTCGGAAGAAACTTCTCCCAGTGGCTATCCTGGTCACTTTTTAAACAGGCTTCTGTATAAAGAACGGTATTTTGACCTGTCCTTTAGGACCTGGTCAAAGAGGAACTAACGAACGTCATTCTAAGGCAACGTCAGTGGACGTTTACAAAAAAAATCCCGGTCGGTGGCTTAAGAATTTTCACGACGTTTTAAATGTAGAAGTTAAACTGGAGGTTTAGAGATTTTCTTTATGGATTCTATTTTAGTTGTCAGAGAGAGAGAGAGAGAGAGAGAGAGAGAGAGAGAGAGAGAGAGAGATGTTGGTAGGTCTTTTTTGTATCGTAATCCTAAGGAATTTTTTGGTTACGAATTTAGAGTAGATTTCTGGGCAACTTATAACGATGAAATTGAGATTAAAAAAAAAAAAAAATAGGGAAAAAAGTAAACACGTAAAAAATGCGCCGAAGTTGCTTCGGCGCAATCGAGTTTTCTGTCCGGTGGTGGCCTCAGCCACGGCCCATAAAAATCTTAGCCGCGGCCCGTGAAAATCAGCCTCGGTCCGGTGATAGCCTATGTTGTTGGTATCTATACCGCTGCCAGAAGTACGATTATGGCTAACTTTAACCTTAAATAAAAAAAAAAACTACCGAGGCTAGAGGGCTGCAATTTGGTATGTTTGATGATTGGAGGATGGATGATCAGCATACCAATTTGCAGCCTTCTAGCCTCAGTAGTTTTTAAGATCTGAGGGCGGACGGACAGAAAAAGCCTGAGCAATAGTTTTCATTTACAGAAAAATAAAAAAAGCAAAAAAAAGAAAAAATCAAAATTTTTTTAAAAGTAAAAATATAAAAAGTAAAAATGGAAACATTTAAAAAATGTTTGTAGGAAATTGGTCCTCTATCGAAAACCATGTGTGGCGAATATTACACTCACTGTATATCACACCTAATGCTTTGGGCCACTCAGCCCAAGCAGAAAATAAATGGTAAAGAGATAAAAAAAAAAAATTTAGATTCCCACAGAGAATCTTGAAAGAGGGTATTAGGATAATGAAGTAATACAGTGGAAAAGAAGAGACGGAGTGGATTGAGGAAAAAGATAATGCGCGATAAAAGGAGAAATGAGAGAAGTGAGGAATTAAAGGGATTTTGTTGAGAAAAAGTAAGCTATTGAAAGAAAGATAGCCAATAACAAAAGGAATAGAGGATTGAATAGAAAAATAATATAGGCGGTCAGCGTGTTGTGTGTGTGTGTGTGTGTGTGGTAAAGTGTTAGAAGGTATATGGGGGTCTGAAGTGGACCTATGGATTCGGCCCAGCCAACCAAGACGAAAAATCTTCCTTCATATGTTTCTACATTGATAAAATGAGTTGAATAATTTGAAAATATAATTATGTTCTATTAAAAACTCACCACCTTTGCACCCTTAGAGTAAATATATATATATATATTTATTTATTTATCTATTTATTTATTTATTTATTTATTTATTTATTTGCTTATTTATTTACATATTTATTTACTCATTTATTTACATGTCTGGAGCTTACGAGATGTCAATGAATCCTTGAAGGGGTTGATGGTCAAAAAAATTTTTTCGGGGGGAGGTGTTTGGTTGGTGGACCTGGGGTTGGGGGAGGGGGTTAGGGATCTCCTGACACCCAATTTAGTTTTTCTAATTCTGCCTTTTTTTTGTATCCAGTCGATTTAAAAACAGAGGCAGATAGAAAGATGTAAAGAGATGAACATAATGAAAGGGCACTAAAAAAATCGGTGAATACGGAAGGATACGAGAAAGGGAACACGATAAAGAAATCAAGGGATAAAGCTAATTAAAGGAAATAGAATAGAAGAAGAAGAAGAAGAAGAAGAAGAAGAAGAAGAAGAAGAAGAAGAAGAAGAAGCGAAAATAGAAATAACAAAAAACGACGGAATGTGAGCCACGAGTGGTAAAGGAAGATAAATGAGTGGCTAATGAAGAAAGTAGGAACTAATTATAAACAGAAAAAATACAACGAAAAGGGGAAACAGCGAAAAATTAATACCTTAAAGAGGAGTAAACATTGAGAAGACGCGAGATTAAGAAAAACATATAGAGACTTGTAAATAAAAGATAACAAAGATTGATATAACAGGATATTAATTTTGAAACTAATTAAACATGTAGTGATACTGACATTTTTTCCTCAAAATGCCGATAAATTAAATTATATTTATTGATCTTAAATGGATGTATAGTAAATTTAACCTTTAGGGAAAATGATTACAAAATTATTCAACGCTTTTTTGATAAAGAAGAACCGAACTTAAACTGAATATATAAACAAGTAAAAAATGCGCCGAAGTTTCTTCGGCGCAATCGAGTTTTCTTTATAATCAAGGCCACCGAAAATAGATCTATCTTTCGGTGGTCTCAGTATAATGCTGTATGAGCCACGGCCCGTGAAAGTTTAACCGCGGCCCGGTGGTGGCCTATCCTATATCGTTGCCAAAAGCACGATTATAGCTAAATTTAACCTTAAATGAAATAAACACTACTGAGGCTAGAGGGCTGCAATTTGATATGTTTGATGATTGGAGGTTGGATGATCAACATACCAATTTGCAGCCCACTAGCCTCAGTAGCTTTTAAGATCTGAAGCCGACAGAAAAAGTGCGGACGGACAGACAAAGCCGGCGCAATAGTTTTCTTTTACAGAAAACTAAAATTAAGATAACTAACAAGAGGTTATGCTAAAGTCAGTTTAATTGGTAAACTAAAGATCATATATTATTCACTCATTTAAATATTATCTTTCTTTCTTTAACAGAACTATATTAGCTCCAGCTTTTTAAGGGGCTAAACTAATTCACGGTTATTAAAAACTTGCAGCATCTGCAAATTTCCCCAGTGAAATATTAACCGCTACAGAGCCTCCGGCGGTAGTAAATTTTAGGACCTTTCCAGCCAGGCCCGGGCCAAAAATAATTCGCGTTATGCAAGAGGTTTGTAATTTTGCTAGTATTAGGCATTATGGCTGTTTTGTATCCATGTGTATATATATATATTATATATATTATATATATATGTATAATCTATACACATATAATATATATGTATATATATATATATATATATATATATATATATATATATATATATATATATATATATATATATATATATATATATAACCAGTAGCGTTTTGTTTTCTTTTGTAGATCAGTTCCAATTCTGTCGTGACCGAATGTATCATTTCTATGTTCATAAAAGAGAGAGAGAGATAATTTTGGAATGAGGTTGCTAACCCCATGCTCTTCCTAACCTTGGTTTCGATTACCACAACAACCACCTAACGACTAGGTACCTTATTCACTGCTTAAGTCGACAGAGAATGCTCGTTCGCCTGTCCTCGTCCTGAAGTTGAACCTGGGTCCTTTTGCTTGGTAGACGAGGTTGCTAATGATGTCACCACGAAGCACATATACTTGTATGCAAATGTATATAGCCACCTGAGGCTTTTCATCGTTAAAAAAAAGTTGCCTTCAGCGAGTGTTTATTGGTTGTGATATCTATCTATCTATCTACAAACGTAGTATATTATAAAACCAAAGCAATATTTAATCCATATATTCCCAGAAAGCCATATCAAATGAGAAACTATAATCTAACTTCCCGAAAGCCAAATCAAATGAGAAACTACAATCTTACTTATAAGACATACTAGAGCACGTAAAGCCTTTATACATTCTGTATTCCTTGCATATATTCACATATACCTTTGTTTCAATATGTAACATTGGACGCAGATTTCTCAAGTTGCTGTATATCAGGTTTTTGATACCTACCCCGTTCATGTACAGTTCAAATCACGAAACTTTTTGGGCACTATTTGTTCTTTATTTTGCAATGTTGACACCAGGTATGTGGCAGCGTTGCAATTGCATTTGGGCCCTGGGGAGCTTCCTCATCACCTTGGATTATTCAACTGCTTCTATTCTCTTCTATTCCATTCTAATCTATTCTATTGTTACTTTCGATTATACTCTGAGCTTCTCGCCAAAGCAATAAAGTGATCTAGCTGGCGTGGAACAGAGAGAGAGAGAGAGAGAGAGAGAGAGAGAGAGAGAGAGAGAGAGAGAGAGAGAGAGGTTCCTCAAACACCAGGCAGACATTCACCTCTTTGCTCAGCTCTCCTTTGCCCACCGTTGAAAGGACACTCAGGCCCGAAGGTCCACCAAACTTCCTTAGTGAAGCTACGTCCCGGTTTTGTTAATTGCGATGCGTGTGGTCCGCTGTCATTTAACCATTCCGCTTAACTGGAATGGGTCCCACAGAAAATAAAGACCTTTTTTTTATTGCTACGTTGTTCCTTTTTAGCTGATGAATCAAGGATGGGCCCCTGTGCTAAAAAACTTCCAGGACATTGGCACTCACTTTCTGGATATTATTATTATTATTATTATTATTATTATTATTATTATTATTATTATTATTATTATGTTGTTGTTGTTGTTGAATAAAATGGCTGCATTTTGCGAATTGATTTTATACTGAGTTTTCTCAATTCTTCTAATAATTCGCTTTTCCTGCACATCAGTTTTAGTCAATAATTGTCCAATGTTCATAAAATCAGTTCGCAAAATGCAGCCATTTAATTCAACAAAACTTGCCTCAGAGAGTGTCTTCTTCCTTCGTATTATTATTATTATTATTATTATTATTATTATTATTATTATTATTATTATTATTATTATTATTATTATTACAAGGCCAGCAGATAACATCTTTCAACTGCTAACTTAACCAAAATATAACTGATTGTTTTAACATTAAGTTCTCAAAAATGTTTGAAACATGGCACAAAGTAACAGGCTGATCACCAAAATATTTTTGTGGAAACCGGAAATTAACATGTATCAAGACAATAAAGAACATTTAACTTATAACTGTGATAAATGTGAAATATTCATATTTATTAAAGGAAAGTTTTTAATCCTTTATTTGCTTATTTGTCAATGAAGCATACGACCTTTCTTAGGGAAGCTTATACTTTTAGTTTTCTGTAAAAGAAAACTATTGTGCCGGTTTTGTCTATCCGTCTGCACTTTTTTCTGTCCGCCCTCAGATCTCAAAAACTACTTAGGATAGAGGGCTGCAAATTGGTATGTTGATCATCCACCCTCCAATCATCAAACATACCAAATTGCAGCCCTCTAGCCTCAGTACTTTTTATTTGATTTAAGGTTAAAGTTAGCCATAATCGTGCAACGATATAGGATAGGCCACCACTGAGCCGTGGTTAAAGTTTCATGGGTCGCGGCTCACACAGAATTATACCGAGACCAGCGAAAGATAGATTTATTTTCGGTCGCCTTGATTATACGCTGTAGTGGCTGTACAGAAAACTCGATTGTGCCGAAGAGACTCTACTTGCTATATATCATTTTCACAGTGGAATTGAAGTATAAGCTCAAGACATGACAATACGCAGGTTGGAAACAATTTAATATTATCTAGTGTTTTTTGTCAATTTCAGTTGGAAATCGGATGCTGTTTTTTTCCCCAGTTGACAGGCTTGTACTGTTACTACAACTACCTCTCTCTCTCTCTCTCTCTCTCTCTCTCTCTCTCTCTCTCTCTCTCTCTCTCTCTCTCTCTCTCTCTTTTCTCTCCTTAAAAAACTTGACCAGTATTTTCTCATTTATCAGCATCTATTCTGCAAATAGTTTTTTCTATATTTTACTAACTCATTGTAAGATAAAATAGGAGGGATAAGAACGTAAATAATTTTTCATTCTCAGTAAGACAAAAGATCGACAAAGATCGATAATTAACAACATTTATTAATGGATTTCATTTAAACTTATAAAAGGATTTGTGTAATCTAAAATCTTCACTATATACAGCCTGTGTTTGTCTTGAGGTTTACTAAACACAGTGGTTTCGTCATATCCTACTATCTCGTCAGTAAAAACAAACTCGTTTTGTACTGAAGTTCCTCAGACCAAGAAATCAATGTTCTCTTATATCCTTAGAATATAACAATGCTAAGGATATAACAGTATATTGATTTCTTGGTCACATGTAATTTCTGATGCCGAGGGCAAGATATGAGTCTCGTACAGCATAAATGTTGATAGATGTTTAGGGGCATTTCAGTTTATATTCCTGTTCGTCTTCATTTGAAAGATTCTGCTCGTGATTTGTAAATGTTTGTCTTCAGATTCTAAAACCCAAGATCACAATTGTAATCAAGTGAGACGACCGCCTTAGAGGAAGAATATTCATAAAAAGGTTATGACGCAGTTACGCCTTAAAATATATGTCATGTTGAAAATAAATAAATTATAAATTATTTAATATAATTAATGATCACTTATTGCGATCTTGCTTGATAAATACCAGACCAAAAATGGTAATATTCACCATAAGAAATATTGGTCCAGATTTGTGAAGTTATCCTTAAAAGTTCAAAAAATCGTTTTCTCTAATTATTCAAAATCATAAACAAAGAAAACTGCTTCTTCTTCTCCAGAAGGCAGAACATCTCTGTCCCGAATGTTTGGGGTACTGTACCTAAAGGAAAGTTATTCCGAATTGTATTTATTCAAGATTTTTATATGTAGAAATACTTCATGTATAAAAGTCCGTATTTATTGTTGTTGTAGGGGTTTGGGTGGGAGGATTTTTCCACGAGGATTTTGTGTTGATCTTTTGCAATAGGCTACTGTACAAATCCTATTGTGAACCGACTTGTATTATTGCGATACAACTATTATTATTACGATATACTTTGTCCAGATTCATAAATAAACAAGCAATGTTCTCTAATTTAATTCGATGTCGTAATGATAAGCACTACTCCATTTAAGTGGTATACACGAGGCACATTTACAAATATTAAGCAAAAAAATGTCGTTTAATATCCAATTCACTATCCCTCGGAAATATCGTAATTGTTAAGTGCTTCGTCCCCGACAGGATTCGAACCGTTGCCTAGTTTAGAAACAACGGTATAGGGTAACTTTTTGCCTATAGCTTATTTCCAAGAAATTCTCTTCTGGGGTTAAACATTTTGTAATTATGTTTTACAGCAGTTTTCAGTGGAACCCTCAGCTGTTTTAATTTAGCAGAGATGTGGTAAGTTAATTACTATTCTGATGAAGTGTTAATTACCTTAGACAGAAATATAATAATAACTTACATTAATCTAAAATATGACTGTAAGTTTATATATATATATAAGCACTACGAAATGTATATTTTACGTAAAAATGAGACATCTTAAAGGTGTTTTGCTATGGGGGGTATTTGGTAAAACAAAGTCAGCTCCTTAAACATATAAAGTATTGGCTGGGACTGGTTTAGTGTAAATATTCTCGAATCTTCAGTTCCGTGAGTGATAGATTTTATCGAAAACCTGTCCATTACAAGGAGTTTTGGTCAAGTCGTCTTGTAAAACGGACGCAGTCACATTTCCAAATGAAAACGGGACCAAAAATTAAACAATCACAGTGAATCGTAGGATAGAAAATGAAGTAGCCTCGGGCTGAACGGCAACTAACATTTCATAAAACGTGTTACGTATATCTATAAGCACATAATTGAGTCATAAGCTAAATAATTTAAAATCTTAAAGTAAAATAATGATACACATGGCAACTGCCAGCTTCCTCTCTCTGGCAGGGAGATTCTGTTCTATATTATCATATATACCTCTGACACACAGAATGACATGAGATATGCCTCTTATTATATCATATGTCGCCCCGACTCTAGTTTTATCTTGTCATTATTCTCATGAATTAAGTCTTTCACAGCTTTATCAATTTTCAGTTTGCAATGTCTAGTATTCCCAGCAGATGGCTTATCAGAAATACTTTATTTATTTATTTATTTATTTTTTTACAAAATATTCTCAACATTCTCCAAATATTTCTTACAATCAGATGAAACAGTTAGAAGATTCTTAGCACTTTTTCTTCTCACTCATCGTACGGAAACCCCATCCAGTTCCATTGAGACTTACAAATTGATTAACCAAGGAAAAGCTACGTACAGGGCTGTTTCTATCTATCCTTCATTACCATCCTAAATCCTCCATAATTATCAGGTGCCAGTTAGGTAGATATTGTCATTTTGTTATAAAGGTTTACAAACATAAGGCATATAACCTAAAAAAAATTTAGAATTTAGTTAATAGAAACGCAAGTGTTGCCAAACCAACACAAACAACAAAGGCCTGAGAGATGCTACAACCTCTTCCTGAAAGCGGTCAACTCAAATTTCTTTCACCCCAGTTTTCATTACATTTTTTATTTGTTTTTCCAGTAAAAAAACGGAGTAAGAGCAGTTTAAAATAACACACACACAGACTGAGCTTGTAGGTGTTAGAAATATTTATTACACACAGAAAGAGAGTGGATTTCCTCGTCGAGGGCCTTTTGATATTATTGCCATGTGACGGAGTATATTTCGATTGGACAATTAGTGTTGACGAATGTGATTATTTCCCCACTTCCTGTCTCATATACCACCTTAACGGCGACCCACTACAGTCGAGTGACGACCAGGTACTTGATAACTGCTCAAGTCAGAGAGAGATTAAGATAGGTTATTCTTTCCCCTATGAACCCCACAGTGATATATATACCAACGATTTAGATAAAACTTAAAACGCCAACCCCTATCTACCTGTCAATTTTAATTACAAAAATAAACTCAGCATTTAACTCAAGAAATAATTCTACATAAAACAAAAAACCCAGCATTTAACTAAAGAAATAATTCTACATAAAACAAAAATGAACCCGGCATTTAACTCAAGAAATAATTCTACATAAAATGAAAATAAACCCAGCATTTAACTCAAGAAATAATTCTACATAAAACGAAAATAAACCCAGCATTTAACTCAAGAAATGATTCTACATAAAACGAAAATAAACCCAGCATTTAACTCAAGGAATAATTCTACATAAAACGAAAATAAACCCAACATTTAACTCAAGAAATAATTCTAATAAAACGAAAATAAACCCAGCATTTAACTAACTACAAAAACGAAAATAAACCCAGCATTTAACTCAAGGAATAATTCTACATAAAACGAAAATAAACCCAACATTTAACTCAAGAAATAATTCTACATAAAACGAAAATAAACCCAGCATTTAACTCAAGGAATAATTCTACATAAAACGAAAATAAACCCAGCATTTAACTCAAGAAATAATTCTACATAAAACGAAAATAAACCCAGCATTTAACTCAAGAAATAATTCTACATAAAACGAAAATAAACCCAACATTTAACTCAAGAAATAATTCTACATAAAACGAAAATAAACCCAACATTTAACTCAAGAAATAATTCTACATAAACGAAAATAAACCCATCATTTAACTCAAGAAATAATTCTACATAAAACGAAAATAAACTCAGCATTTAACTCAATAAATAATTCTACATAAAAAAAATCTCTGAAGGTAATGATATATAACAAAGAATAACTTTCCTTCTGTTACCATATAAGCAGGTCAGTACAGAGTACAGTAGTTTACCTTTGCAGGAATGAGAATCAGTTTTCTTTAGGAGCAGCTTTTGACTTCCGAGAAAACGTCTCTTCAAGCTTTTGAATGGTAACGTAAGAAATTTTGAAAGCTGCTACTTGTGTTGAATACTGGCAATTTTGGGTTGGTATTTATCGACTGAAATGGCTATAAATAGTTATATATTTATTTAGATAGTGCTCTGTTTCCTTATTTCGAACACGATAGATTTTAAAGGAGTTCTATGCCACAATGCCTGTAAGCCTAATGTTTCTCTGGGATGGTTATTTACCCGAACTTGAACAAAATCTAGGATTTTAATTCTCAAGGGGACATCTAGACTTCGTTTTCAAGTTTCATGATGGAACAACATATATATATATATATATATATATATATATATATATATATATATATATATATATATATATATATATATATATATATATATATATATATATAATATATATATATCATGAAATCATACAAATGTCAAATGCAATATCAAATTCACGCTACCTCGGAATATCTCCGATGGAGAATTGTCGTGAAGGGGAATTTATATAATGATAAATGAATTGGTATCGTCGGGACAGAACCCTTGACACGAAACCTATTCAGCGACTCCAGTAGACGCTACCCACTGAGCTATCAAGAGTATAAGTCTTTGCCGAGTCTGCTGTACTGTTTTTACCCGTCGTGAGGGGGGAAATTGTATAGCCTCGGCTCACGACTGGTAAAAACAGTACAGCAGACTCGGCAAAGACTTATACCTCTCTTGATAGCTCAGTGGGTAGCGTCTCACTGGAGTTACTGAATAGGTTTCGTGTCAAGGGTTCGTGTCCTGACGATACCAATTCATTTATCACTTATATAAATTCCCTTCGGCGACAATTCTCCATCGGAGAGATATTCCCGAGGTAGCGTGAATTTGATATTAAAGGACATTTGTAGCTTCATGATTGTATATAAATCACGGTGTGATAAAATTTCATATATATATACACATACACACACACACACACACACACACACATATATATATATATATATATATATATATATATATATATATATATATATATATATACTTCTTTCTCTCTGCATCTTTTCCCACTTCTATGTGGGGTCGATGTTCCTTACAGCTTTCCTCCACCTGGTTCGGTCAAACACATCGTCCTCTGACAATTGTTTGTCTCTCAGATCTTCTCTAACTACATCCATCCATCTTCGCTTCTTCGGTCTTCCTCTTGCTCTCCCACCAGGCACCTCCATCTGCATCACTCCCCTCCCTACATACACACACACACACACACACACACACACACACACACACACACACACACACACACACACATATATATATATATATATATATATATATATATATATATATATATATATATATATATATATATATATAGTATATGTATATGAAAGTTGAAACACCCTAAATTCCCTGTCAGTAATGACTCGTGTGTGGTCTCGATTAAAAGGTATATTTGATGGATGTACCAGAAGATGCACAGGACCTTAATGTACTTATGAATTAATTCATAGTCTTTGAGGTGAAATATATAATTAAGACACTTAGGAGACATAAAACACCAGGTTATAATGGAATCGTTGCAGACACGGCTTTAGCTGAAACTGAAATGACGCCTCGCATTCTGACAAGAATGTTTTCCAGAATAAGGAATGAGGAAAATAAAGCCTCATGATTGGGATCTGGAAGTCATAGGAAAGGTACCAAAGGAAGCTGACCTGACTGAATGTGACAGCTATAGAGATGTTTCATTTAAATCGGCTGTAATGGAGATGTTCAGTATGCTTCTTCTCTATACGCTGAAGAGAGAAATTGATAAAAGGTTCAGAGGTGAGCAAGCTGATTTTAGAAAAGGCAGGAGTTGCCCAGATCAGATAAATGTGTTACGAGATATTGTGCGCCAGTGCATGGGATTTAAATTTCAATGCCTGATGGGTTGTTATTCTTGTGCCGGCTTTGTCTGTCCGTCCGCACTTTATTCTGTCCGCACTATTTTCTGTCCGCGCTTTTTCTGCCAGCCCTCAGATCGTAAAAACTACTGAGGCTAGAGGGCGGCAAATTAGTATGTTGATCATCCAGCCTCCAATCATCAAACATACCAAAGCGTAGCCCTCTAGCCTCAGTAGTTTTGATTTTATTCAAGGTTAAAGTTAACCATAATCGTGCTTCTGGCAACGATATAGGATATGCCACTACCGGGTCGTGGTTAAAGTTTCATGGGCCGCGGGTCATACAACATTATACCGAGACCACCGAAAAACAGATCTGTTTTCGGTGACATTGATTATACGCTGTAGTAACTGTACAGAAAACTCGATTGTGCCGAGGAAACTTCGGCGCATTTTTTGGGAGGGGGGTTCCTAGAAGGAGTTTGACAGCGTCCACAAACCAATAATATGGGAGGTCTTGCGCCCCCACGGCATTCCTGTTGAATGTGTAAAGCTAACTGGAAGTATCTATGAGCGAAGTAGACTTAATGTTGATGAGGTTCTGTCAAGAGAAGTTGTAGTAAACAGTGGGGTGCTACAAGGGAGTGTTATTTCACCTTTGTAGTTTAACCTTCTAATAGATTTTATAATGGAGAAGTGGTCTGAGACGGAAGAGAAAGTTTAGATTGGAGTACCGATTGAAATTTTACATATTAAAGAATACGAAGATGATGCTGATTTAATCCATGACTCACAAAAAAATGTAAGAAAAACACGGTAATGATGACAAATGGCAAACATTTGGTTACCTCTGAGTACTCAACCAAAGTCAAACACCGCCATGACAACCTTGGGCCTTTAATTCCAAACAGTACTTCTCTGCTCCCAGTTAGTCTGTCAAGGTATATATTTAGGAGCTTTTGAGTGAAAAATAATATATAACTTCAATGAACAGAGAATAAAAAAGATATTCATAAACCGTAGTGTATGTATGTATGTACGAATAGGTAAAAAAATATTAAATAAAAGCAAGACAGGCATTAATTGCTAGTGTTATGAGTGCAGCTGTTCATTCGCTTTCATTGTATTTTGTATGTTTTGTTATCTGCCTTCTGTATTTGTATATGGCTTGAGCTGAAGTACATTATTATCATTATTATATTAACCAGAAACGAATTCGTAAATGTTATGGCTACATATTGGAATGAAACAATGTTATTCAATAAAAAGACCAAGGCAACACTTCTCATGAATGAAGGAAAAGGATAACTCTCTCTCTCTCTCTCTCTCTCTCTCTCTCTCTCTCTCCTCAGCAGAACTGTTAAATAATATTCAGAGAACAAGTGAGTATCCAGCACTCTCCACAACACCTGCTTCCCCCTCCCCATTTCTTATTTGTAAGCATATCTGCTAGTCTCAGTGACACCTTCGTTATACACCGAACGCACAATCACTCCTTTAACTTAATATTCGTAAAATGATCACAGGTTTTAGTTAACCTCTAATGCCTAGGTCCACACACCACAAAAAATTACTGTTTTCTTCCTTCCTTCTACGGTGTCTCCATAGTAGCAACGCCAGGATTTTAAACCAGTCAGTCAACCAGTTGCTGTCTTACCTTGCGCTTCTCCAGTGATCGGACTGTCTCTGAACCACAGTCGAAACTGGCTCGCTATAAAAATGTTCCTAACTGGCCACCGCTTGGTAAGAGATTACCCACAATCCCCCACTCCTTCTCGGGGGTTACGCCCTCAACCCATAGACTTCTCAATGGCACTTGTCCAAATCATAAAAATCAACGGTAGTCACCCTGACCTCTGCACTATCAACAGTCACATCGGCCTAGACCGATAGCTGCCGGAATCATATGTACGTGACAAGTATTTTTAATATTAAAGCTACGAGTACCTCTCCATCTCTCGATTTCCCTAAGATTTTTTTGTATACTTTTTACAGTGAGCTCTGAATCCTCGTATATGGTGGAAAAAGCAAGATGCTATATGTATGAAAATTAGGCGTGAGCCAACGATAATAGGTTTGTTCCATAAGCAGTGATGATTTTGTAAGTTTTTACAGGGCTTATTGGAGGTAGTGCAGTGAAAAAAGTACAAGTGGAGACAATGAAAGACAGAAATATATAAGAGGTGGATGTATGTATATATATATGTGTGTGTGTGTATATTTATATATATGTATATACCATATATATATATAAATTATATATATATATATATATATATATATATATATATATATAAAATATATAAAACATTAGTTTTCTTAATATCAATGCCACAATAGTGCTGAATACATAATTCTGTATTGCATTTCATATATGTAACGCTGAGGTACGCTATTTGTACGCACACGCACAAATACACACACACACACATATATAGAAGACGCACACACACACACATATATATACATGAGAGTATGACTGTGTGGGAGGGACTATAATTACCTGAGGTGTGGTACTAAGGATAGGCCTAAGCCTATGCCTTCACACCTTGAAGGATTAAAACAAGCGTGAACTGTGGCACTAAGACTAGGCCCATATATTACAGCTTCGGATTATTCATCCTGTCTCTATCAAACTACAGCATTATCAATTTCAACTTCATCCTTAGCACACCGAGTCAGAATCCTCTAAATATAGCACAGCTATTTATTCCTCAAATGTGATTTTATCTCAAAAGAAAAAAAAAAACATTTTCGATAACCTAGACAGCTGCTGACTGGAGTTGGGGGAGATCCATACAGGTTTCCAATTACTCTTTAAAGAGGTGATTGCACGGTATGGCATTTGCTCCAGAGGTGTTGACTAAATGCTCATTACAGACTTGATTGATTTTTTTTTTATGTCAGATGGAAGAATAAATTCCGTCAACGAATAGAAAAACCCTTTCGACGAATTTCCTCTTCAGAGCTGAAATCGTTCTCAAGTTATATACTTCAAAAGTGTTGAATTGAATTGAATATAGAATTTAGGCCAAAGGCCAAGCACTGGGACCTATGAGGTCATTCAGCGCTGACACTGAAGTTGACAGTAAAAGGTTTGAAAGGTGTAACAGGAGGAAAACCTCGCAGTTGCATTATAAATCAATTGTTAGGAGAGGGTGGAAAGTCAGATGGAAGAAAGTGAATACGAAAGGAGGTACAATAAAAGGAACGAAAGGGATTGCAGCTAGGGTCCAAGGGCACGCTGCGAAGAACCTTAAGTAACGCTAACACTGACGGCGCCATCTCCCCACGGGGTTAATTTTTGTCTTATAGAAAATGGATATTCTTACCAACTAAGCTCTGTCAACACATACAGCTATAAAGTTAAGTATATCTTTGTTTAACCAGACCACTGAGCTGATTAACAGCTCTCCTAGGGCTGGCCCGAAGATTAGACTTATTTTTTACCTGGCTAAGAACCAATTGGTTTCTAGCAACGGGACCTACAGCTTACTGAAATCCGAACCACATTATAGCGAGAGATGAATTTCTATCACCAGAAACAAATTCCTCTTTTGTTCTTCACTGGCCGGTCGGAGATCGAACCGCGACCAATAGAGTGGTGCTGAGAACGAACCGCTTACCCAGCGAGAACTGCATACAGCTATAAAGAAACGTTATATATATATATTATATATATATATATATATATATATATATATATATATTATATATATATATAATATATATATATATATATATATATAGTATATATATATATATATATATATATATATATATATATATATATATATATATATATATGTATATACATGGTTATATATATATGTGTGTGTGTGTACAGTATATGTAACTTTCCTAATTAACTGAAACTAAGTCTAGCACTTCGATTAGAACTACAAAAATCAATCAGAATGAAATCTCTCCCAGTCATCCGCGAATAAGCAGCGCCCCACATATAGTACTTTGATCACCGTTCCCTCTTCCCGAGGGGAATCAGTTATTGACAGTAGACCATTCACGCGTTCATTTAAGAAAAGGCATCTCCCGTAGAAGCGTGGGTGATTCAAGGTCATCATGGATGTAGTCTTTCGGTACACGAACACCCCCCCCCCCAGGGGTGTTAGGGGGATACAAGAGTTAGAGAGGGGAAACGACAGATAGAGCAATAATATAGGTTAAGGAAACCCATGAGAGGGGAATCAGTGTGATGATAATGGTAGGAGGTTTGAAGAGAGAGAAGAGTCGAGTTAGGGTGCGATTTCGATCAATACTTTCTTCTTCTCCCGACTATGATGAGGAACTCCGTCCGTTGTCGTACCATATCGGGACACATTCCCCTCCCATACGACGAGGACGACGACGAAGACGACGGGTCGGTTTGTGTAGGTGGAATGGGTGAATGGGCTGCTGCTGTACGACTTTTGGGGTGGGTGGTGGGGAGATTGGGTCACCCGTGTCACGCCCACTCCTCCTCACATAGAGGGTGGCACATGCGACCTTGTGCGCAGGTCCTTTTTTTGACGCAGGTTGCCCTTTTGCATATTTTTCTAATCGCTTAAGGAACTTTTCTCTAAGCATCTCCCATGTCGGGAAGAATGTTCGCCATGTAGTTTAGGTAGATGTGAAATAAAGAGACGTAACGGAAACGTTTTGGGCAAAAGAAATAGATTTAATAAAAAGTCCCTCAGGCGATCCAGCGGCGGCATCCGGCAACTCGGCCGTCGGTTGGTTGTGGTCGGCCATATTGTATTTGTAAGAGTCGGGAGGTGAAAGGTGAAAGTCGAGGTACACGCGCGCGTGCAGTGTGGTGTTTTCTTTTTCCAGTTTGGAACCGTCGCGAACCCTCCCGAAAGGTGTGACTAACTGACTCAGATCGAGGGACTGGGTATTTCTCTAGCGAGTGGCTGACGAAGGAGAGAGAGAGGCCACAACCAGCGGTATCCCCCCAATTCCTGTCTATTTTTCCCTCCTTCTGGCCATGGTGGACTCGCAAGATGACGGACCCGAGATTCGCGCCGTGGATACAGGTCAGTTTTGTTTTTTCTAGGTCAAAGGAGGTCGCAGAGCTGTCGTCGTGGCCAATGATAAATGAGATGAGGCTTCCGGGCACGTGTCTTTATTTATATGGAATTAAATGTGGTATTCTTCGTTTTGCTGAGAAGGGCGTATCATTATGCATCGTGTTTACTCAAATATTTTTGCAATATTGGTGTTTTGAGGCGATTGTATTAATGGTTGCCTTAATTTTGGATTGATATATTCATTTAATCATCACCTGAAATCATTAACTATTGCTTATTAATGTTTCGTTAAATAGAAAAACCTGGGATAGCCCTTTTATCTCCTAGAAGTATAGTGGTTGGTGTTAGGCCTAGTCAAACTATTGATGTAATTTATTGCAGTCGTTTATGAGTTTATTTTATTACAATCATTATTTGCTGCAATTCTGAAACTTGAGAATGATTAACCTCTTTCATTAACGTAGGCTCCATGATTTATTTTGGGTGAGCGCCGTGTTGTAAGTTGTAGTCATATGCACATACCTTTTTTATATTGAATAAAATTCAAATGTAGGGTATACAGGAGTATATGCTAAATACATAGGCCCAAACATCATCTGAACACATAGAGATGTCAAAGATAGCGCAATTAACGAAGACACATTTGTTCCGAATACACACACATGTCAAAGATAGCGCAATTAATAAAGGCCTATTAGTTCCAAACGCACTGCTCAGATGTTCGTGATATAGGCCTAATGAACGTGTCGGAAATATCTTTCTCCATGTCATCTGTATAGGCCTATTTGGAACTTTCGTGATTTCCCTTGTGGTATAATTTCGCACTGCGCCCTGTCATTTCATTCGTAGCCTGATATTCATTTTGAAACTTTATTCTCAAATCGCCAAAACTTTTAGAAATAATTCCACTTGCAAATCGTGATTCATGTCCATATGGCAAGACAGGTGAGAATCTTAAGTATGCGGTTATGATTTCCAAACCGTATTCGGCCTGCATCAGTATTTGGATTGCCATTTTTAGTCTTTCACTACATTCCACCAGATAACCCGTTTTGGATGTCGCTGTTCCTAAATATTTCAAAGATTCAACCGCAACCCTCTCCTCTATGAAGTGTTCTTTCTTCTAATTGTGTCTACTCTGGCCTCATTATATCTTTTCCTTATCCTCTTTCGACCTCATTAGTCCCACTGTATAGCAGGGTCGGCCGCTGGAGTCAACTTTCTCCATCTATTGCTATTCCTTGCATCATCTTCCCCAAGGACCCACATCACCCAAATCCATTCTAACCACATCCATCCATCTGATCCGCTGTTTTCCTTGTGTATATCTCAATTCCATCTCCTAAGATGTATGATGAATTCCGTTAAGCAAGCTGCCTAAATCTTTCCCCAATGACTTTTCCATGAAATTCCTCTTGGAAAGTAAATGGTAAAGACTACATACCATTTCCTTGTAGCACCTCATTTTTTATCGCAAATTCACCTGACATGACGGGATGCTTTGCATTTGAAGAGTCATATAAACGTGATATCATATTGACGTATGACTTTTTATTATATTAGTTTGTAGACGCTGTCAAATGCATTCACATATCTACAAATCCCAGTGTTAGGTGATTTCAAAATTTCATACGTTGCTGCAAAATATGTCTGAACACATTGTTTTCTGCCTTTTGTAAAAGAGTAATGGTTATATTTTTTCCATAATTGGAGGGCATGTAATATTTTAAGTTTTATGAATCAGTGCATGGCATATAATTCGAAGCCATGTACATACATACATACCATTAGAGCATAGTACTGTTGTAATACTTACAGCGAACAGAGAGAGAGAGAGAGAGAGAGAGAGAGAGAGAGAGCGAGAGAGAGAGAGAGAGAGAGAGAGGAGAGAGAGAGAGAGAGAGGGAGAGAGAGAGAGAGGGAGAGAGAGAGAGAGAGAGAAATTTTTTTTTTTTTAGGATGAACTTTTATACTCCCGGTTCAGTGAGCCATGGGAAAATATACTGTAATTTAATTTATCACAGAGCTGATGAATATAAAGTGCAGTGTTTTATACACCAGCAGTAGTGGCTATAGCAATCAGTCAGCAACCAGCAGTTCATATAAATGCGACACAAAGCATCAAAGTTAAAAAAGACTATGGATAGATCCTTCTGTCTAGCAATATGAACTTTTACAACTCATGAGCAACCAACACTTCGCTCTAGCAAAGCGAAGAGTTATAACGCACTAAACAACCGACAATTCACGCAAATACCCCACAGCCTTATAACCAGCGTGTAACCAACAGTTTCCTGCACTACAACACGCAGTTACAACCACTTGACAACAGAAATTCTCGTTCGCACAACCCTGCGCTTGGAGTTTAATGAGAACGTTATTAGACCGTCTGTAACTGGGACGAAGTTCATCGATTTGCTAGTCCTTCCTTACCATATGGAGGTGCTTTGTGCTTGGCCGTGTGTGTTGCAGTGATTTATACGCTCTGTCTGCAGTCTGTCATCAGGTGTGCAGTCTTTTCATTACGCTGGAACTAGGTATGCAGTCTTATTCATGTGCTAGACCTAGGTATGCAATCTTTTTCATTCGCTAGACCTAGGTACGCAGTCTTATCCATACGCTAGACTCAGATGTGCAGTCTTATCCATACGCTATAGACTCGGATATGCAGTCGTATTCAGACGCTAGATCTAGGTAAGCAGTCTTATACATACGCTAGACCTAGATTTGCAGTCTTATCCATACGCTAGTCCTAGATTTGCAGTCTTATCCATACACTACACCTAGGTATGTAGTCTTATCCATACGCTAGACTTAAGTATGCAGTCTTATCCATACACTAGACCTAGGTAAGCAGTCTTATACAAACGCCAGACCTAGGTAATCAGTCTTTTCCATACGCTAGACCTAGGTATGTAGTCTTACCCATATGCTAGACCTGTTGTCTTTCAGAATTGTTTGTACGGAAGTTAGATTGATTAAAAGGATTATTTTTTCTCTTATTTTTCATGAAGGAGGTTTGTGGCTAAGTGGTGTTCTAGTGATTTCTTAAGTGTTTAAACTTAAATATGCATTAAACTATTTTGACGCTAAGATTTGTATGCATTTATTCAGAATAGTTCGTGCAAGAGAGAGAGAGAGAGAGAGAGAGAGAGAGAGAGAGAGAGAGAGAGAGAGAGATGGTACGAATTGTTGTCAATAAAGCATCGTATTTGGAAATAATTTTTTTCTCTCCATCAAGAAAAATTACGTATGAAAATAGTCCCAAATCGATCACGGGCCAGACCAAATGACTTAGACACGCTTTCGCACGTATGCTCATTGAGTGTTTGTTGTTCAGAGCGGTGAATTAGGTACGTGGTAGTTAGTCGAGTGTAGTAGGCGGAAGAAAGGAATTAGGCTTCTAGCAACCTCTCCCCAATAGAATTGCCAGTATGTGTGTGTATATATATGTGTGTATGTATGTATGTATGTATGTATGTATGTATATATATGTATGTATGTTTGCATGTATGTATGTGTGTATGCGGGTGTGTGTGTTTTAGCGGGGGAAAGAGAATCTGTAATACTAAGCACGGACGAACTCCGCCAAGCAAATTGAAAATTACTGAGATTACAAGTTTCTGAACAATACGTAGGCTATATTAATTCAAGACAAAGGAAAGTCCATTACTGCAGACCAGAAAATACGAACCTCCAATATATTCAAACAGGAACGAGCCACTTAATATGTATTCAACATCGGACAGTTGATGGGTTTAAACACGGTCTATGCACATTGCGGCTGGATAGGATAATGAAGTCTTTGTGGCAATACAGATTTCTTCTGATTTGATATGATTCTGTAAAAGGTTTATAAGACCTTTTGCATTATGCAGTCATCGGTATGCTGGTATTGCTTTGTCCTGCAATAATGTATGAGGCAATTTTCTTTTCGACGAGAATTTTTAGTTTATGGAGCAGTGTGGCCTACTTTTGCTTGGCTGTTAAGGTTGACTCTCACTCACAGTCACGCTCCCTCTCACTCACACTCTCTCTTTGTCACCCTCACTCACTCTCTGGGCGGGTAATACAACTTTTAATTGCCAATTTTCTTTACGGAGTAAAATTAGGTCGTGTTTGTAACCTACTTTCCGTTGCTTTCCGTTGATTGGCTTTAAGGCTCTCTCTCTCTCTCTCTCTCTCTCTCTCTCTCTCTCACGTCCCAGTGGCACACTGGTACCATACTCAACTCACAGTCGAGGGACCCGCGTTCGATACAAGAACCTGGCCGGGAGAGGAACGGCATAGGCCCATTTTGTTTTTAAACCCAGTGTGCTTTTTTTGAATTAAGCATTGAACACAGTCCACCTCTCTCTCTCTCTCTCTCTCTCTCTCTCTCTCTCTCTCTCTCTCTCTCTCTGGTAGCCGAATTTTTGTCCTTGAATCACCTCCTTGATATTGGTAGCAAGGTGACGGCTGCATCGGTCTTTGGATCAATAGGCCTGTGTGTTTTGTGATCGCGCTAAGCATAAGAAAATCGGTATATATATATATATATGTAATATACATAAGTCTATACAAACACACACACACACACACACACACACACACACACACACACACACACACATATATATATATATATATATATATATATATATATATGTATATAATATGTACATACATACATGATTGTTACTAGACATTAGTACTATTGTAAAACTTGACGGCGAACAGTAAGATAGAGAAAAATGTCTTTTTTTTACTTGTATATGTTTAGGAAAATAATCTTGAAACCGATTAGCCAGTTTTACCGAAGCTTTGTGAAACCATTCATTAGTTTGGCAGATTATTATGGATGTAAATAGAATCTTCTCTTGGGAGTTTTTTTTTCTTCTTCTTTCATTGTGCCTTTTTTTTCTTGTTCAAAACAGACAGGACTGATAACATAGTCCAATTGCTATTATTGAGGCACATATCATAATTGACGGAAGAAAACTGGAAAGACAAAAAGCTAAGGGTAATTATTTTAATTCATCATCACCGTTGTGACATACCTGTACCTGCTAACAAGGAGGTAGTGTAAGAGAGGTTGGAGATGGACAATGCGTTGGAAGATGTCTTCATTCCTTTGCATATTTATATAGGGACCATTGATAAGAAAAACTGGCTCCAGGCTGGCCAGTAGCAAGTGTATTGTAGTAGGCAGACACTTGCATAATATATACAGTATAGGTATATATATATATATATATATATATATATATATATATATATATATATACACATACATATACATATATATATACACACGCACCTGTATTTCATTATGCTCTTGTCTCTTATTATATTTTGGAACGTTTGAACATTTCTATTCTCTCTCATTACATTAGTGGGATTTGTATTATTCATGCGGCACCCTTCCTTCTTATGTATCCGTTCTCTCTCTCTCTCTCTCTCTCTCTCTCTCTCTCTCTCTCTCTCTCTCTCTCTCTGTGGAGATCCCCTTTGTAATGTTTACCGTTGAAATACTTTTTTTTTCTTTTCACTCCCGGCTGTCCAATAAGTTTTCGGTAACTGAGAGAAAATGTGATTCTCTTTCAATCGAGAGAGAATATTGCTTCCGCCCTCGATAGAATAGCTCATGCCACATATTTACGTTCTGAAGAACTGACGACTTGTTGCTTGCTTGCTTGGTTGCTTGCGGTACGGGAGTGTATGTGGGTGTGGGTGTGTGTGTGTGTGTGTGCCGTTAGACCAAACCAGGCGTTAACATAAGGTCAGTTTTAGACGTATCGGAAGGTCTGTTTTAGGCGCATCGGAACGTCCATTGTAGACGCATCGGAACGTCTGTTGTAGACGCATCGGAAGGTCTATTGTATAGACGTATCAGAAGATCTATTTTATGTGCATCGGAAGGTCTGTTTTAGACGCATTGGAAGGTGTATTGTAGACGAATCGGAAGGTCTATCGTAGACGCATCGGAAGGTCTATTTTAGACGTATCGGAAGGTCTGTTTTAGATGCATCAGAAGGTCTATTTTAGACGCATCGGAAGGTCTATCTTAGACGCACCGGAAGGTCTATTTTAGACGTATCGGAAGGTCTATTTTAGATGCATCTGAAGGTCTATTTTAGACGCATCGGAAGGTCTGTTTTAGACGCATCGGAAGTTCTGTTTTAGACGTACCGGAATATCTATTTTAGACTTACCGGAAGGTCTATTTTAGACGCATCGGAAGGACTATTTTAGACGCATCGATTGGTCTATTTTAATGCATCGAAAGGGCTAGTTTAGACGCATGGGAAGGTCTGTTTTAGACGCATGGGAAGGTCTATTTTAGACGCATTCGGTCATTTTTTAGACGCATCGAAAGGTCTGTTTTGGACGTATCGGAAGGTCTATTTTAGATTCATCGAAAGGTTTATTTTAGACACACCGAAAAGGTCTCTTTTAAACTTATCGAAAAGTCTATTTTAGACTCATTGAAACGTCTATTTTAGACGCATCGATACGTTGCAAGTCTACGACACGGCTTCTTGTTTTTAGAAATAACCACACTACATTGTTGTTTATAACCATGAGATTGTGTAACTGGCAATTTATGCAATGTTTTCTTAAATTTCGGTTTTTATTAGTTTTCTGTAAAAGAAAACTATTGTGTCGGTTTTGTCAGTCCGTCCACACTTTGTTCTGTCCGCACTTTTTCTGTCCGCCCTCAGATCTTAAAAACTTCTGAGGCTAGAGAGCTGCAAATTGGTATGTTGATCATCCACCCTCCAATCATCAAACATACCAAATTGCAGCCCTCTAGCCTCAGAAGTTTTTATCTTATTCAAGGTTAAATTTAGTCATAATTGTGCTTCTGGCAGCGACGTAGGATAGGCCACCACCGGACCGTGGTTAAAGTTTCATCGAGCCTGGCTCATACAGCATTATACCGAGACCACCGAAAGATAGATCTATTTACGGTGGCCTTGATTATATACGCTGTAGCGGCTGTACAGAAGACTCAATTGTGCCGAAGAAACTTAGGCTCATTTTTTACTTGTTTAAATGCTAGTGTTCGACGTTCGTGATTTTGACGTGTTCGAATTCAACGCAGGTTGTTAAGCTTCATGATAAGCGGTGAGTCTGATTGCAGTTTAGATTGGTTAGTAGTAGACTAAGCAGCGATCAGGTGACTAACTACTTTTATTATTATTATTATTATTATTATTATTATTATTATTATTATTATTATTATTATTATTATTATTATTGAGTCTTCTCAGTTTTTTTAGAATTTTATAATTTCTGAGAAGACCCAAGAATTATAAGAAATTGCATTAGTATTTAACATTATTATTATTATTATTATTATTATTATTATTATTATTATTATTATTATTATTATTATTATAATTTATAATCAGAAGACCTAAGAGTTATAATGAACTTATAATTCTTATAATTCCCGTTTAACAGGACTTGTTTAAGAGAGGGTGTCCTTCCTTCCTCTATTATTATTATTATTATTATTATTATTATTATTATTATTATTATTATTATATCATATTGTTGGATTTTTAATTATTTTATTTTGTATTTTTTTATTTTGTATCTGGACTCACAAAAACGGTAATAAAATCCTAGTTACATCACTTCTGTCAGAATACAAGCATCATCTTAATTCTAATTCTTCATCTTAATTCTAATTTTTTATCTTAATTCCGATTCTTGATCTTAATTCTGATTCTCGATCTTAATTCCAATTCTGATCCTAATTCAGTTCTTGATCTCAATTCCAATTCTTGATCATAATTCCAATTCTCGATCTTAACTTTATTTTTTATCATAATTCTAATTCTCGATCTTAATTCCAATTCTTGATCTTAATTCTAATTCTCGATCTTAATTCCAATTCTTGATCTTAATTCAATTCTTGATCTTAATTCTAATTCTCGATCTTAATTCTAATTTTTTATCTTAATTCCAATTCTCGATCTTGATTCCAATTCTTGATCTTAATTATAATTCTCGATCTTAATTCTAATTCTTGATCTTAATTCTAATTCTCCAGCTTAATTCCAATTCTTGATCTTAATTCTAATTATCGATCTTAATTCCAATTCTTGATCTTAATTCCAGTACTCGATCTTAATTCCAGTTCTTGATCATAATTCCCATTCTTGATCTTAATTCTAATTGTTGATCTTAATTCAAATTCTCGATCTTAATTCCAATTCTTGATCTTAATTCGTAATTTAATCAATCTTAATTCTAATTTTTTGATCTTAATTCCACCCGTTCTTAATCTTAGTTCCAATTCTTGATCTTAATTCTAATTGTTGAGAAATAGAGTCTGAGATTCTCATGTACTTGCGTATTCTTGTATCTGTAACAAAGAATAACAAACACTGTTCTTAATTCCAGTTGAAAAAACAGTTTCAGTAATAAACAAAAATAATCCTAAGAGGATCTTAAAAAACTGACCTAATAAATCTTAATTCAATTTTTGAGAAATAGAGTACTTGCTATTCTTGTATCTGTAACAAAGTAAAAAACACTCTTTCTCTTCTCTTGAAAACAGTTTCTATAAACAAAAATAACGGGAGAGGATTAAAAAACTGAGTAATAGTTCAAAGGGTACTTAAAGTGAACCTCTCTCTCTCTCTCTCTCTCTCTCTCTCTCTCTCTCTCTCTCTCTCTCTCTCTTTCTGACCCAAAAACACACACAAAACATACAGAGTATTGTAATTTAATCTTTATTCATACTCTCTCTCTCTCTCTCTCCCAAAAACACACACAAAACATAACAGAGAATTGTAATTTAATCTCCTTTATTCATACTCTCTCTTCTCTCTCTCTCTTGAAAATCCAGTATGTGTTTGTTGACCTAAGCAGTGAGTGGACACAGCAGAGAGAGAGATAGAGAGAAACATACGTGTTAAACATATTAGTACCCATCAAATATTATATCATTATTCCACTTTAAAACAGTAGGGACTCGACAAGGTATCCCTCACCTCGCCAAGATGAAATGATTCATCAGACTCTCTCTCTCTCTCTCTCTCTCTCTCTCTCTCTCTCTCTCTCTCTGTTGTGTCCATTCCGAAGTCATTCGTTTCAACCGGAATGAGTCGGTTTTATCCCCCTGGCGAAGCGTCCCTCTCCTTTGTTAATGAAAGGCCTCCGATTCGCTTTTGTTTTGACGAGAATCAAATTGATGTTACTTTTTTTTATTATTTACGGAAGAGGTTTCGAGAGATGGAGGCTTAATTCAACCAGTTTTCAGTGTCTGTTATCCTTCAGTAACACAGAGTAGAGCTCGGGATTGTCTTTATTCGGGCTGATAAATCGAGCTGAAGTAGTCTGCGACTGGTCAGAAATTTAAGGAGTTGATAGCACGGTTTCATGTTCTCTATTTCGCCATTTCAAGAGTCAGGACCAGACTTTTCATATTCCGGACTCAGTTTTATTTTTTATACCCTCATATTTATTTATTCATTCCCGTTTGCTATATGTTCTCTCTCTCTCTCTCTCTCTCTCTCTCTCTCTCTCTCTCTCTCTCTCTCTCTGCTGGTTGATTTCCTTTGGGTTTGTTGTCGGTTGATTCTGTCCTTAAGGGTTTTCACCTGAAGATGCAAAGAAAGAAAAAAGAAATAAATAGAGAAAGAAGGAAAGGAAAGAAAGGAAGAAGGGTGGGGCCTAATCCTGTAGGAAGAGAAGGATCTGCATCCTGAATGTTGTCAGAGTCGGGAAAACGGAAGCAGGAAAGAAATTCCAAAGCCAGGTGCTAGAAGGAAAGAAAGTCATTAGGATTCCCTGTTTCTAGAAATGAAATGTGGGAAGATGTGGCCTCTTGGGTGCTACGAGAAAGCTAGAGAGGGATTGATCATCGAAATCTGCAAATTAAGACTTATTTGTGTAAATACTTTTATAGTATGTAGAATTTGTGCTATTGATCATTTGTTCTTTCTTTTGGGAAAATTGAATAAGCTAAAATTCTTTAATGTATGCAGTTTTAGTTTTCTATAAAAGAAAACTATTGTGCCGGCTTTGTCTCTCTGTCCGCACTTTTCTGTCCGACCTCAGATCTTAAAAACTGCTGAGGCTAGAGGGCTGCAAATCGGTATGTTAATTATCCACCCTCCAATCATCAAACATACCAAATTGCAGCCCTCTAGCCTCAGTAGTTTTTATTTTATTAAAGATTAAAGTTAGCCATGATCGTGCGTTTGGCAACGATATATAGGACAGTCCACCACCGGGCCGTGGTTGAAGTTTCATGGGCTTTGGCTCACATAGCATTATACCGAGACCACGAAAAGATAGATCTATTTTCGGTGGCCTTGATTATACTCTGTTCAGAAAACTCGATTGCGTCGAAGAAACTTCGGCGCATTTTTTACTTATTTTTTCTCAGGCACAAATAAAGCCCCAATCAAAAGGATGTAAACGAGCAAATAGGACGATGATTTATATTGAAATTAAATACATCTTTAAAATGATGTCCAGCAGGTCACACGGGACGATGCAGGAAGGTCAATGTCGTCGTAATTGGAGGGAAAAAAAAAAAAAAAAACTTGGACGAGGGGACATCTGTGAGAATGAATGCAAGGCCAGGGTCCCATGTTTGAGGATGATTTGAAAGGACTCAACTGCGGCGGAGGGGAGAAGGTGGCAAGGAGAGGGTGGGAGGAAGGGAGGGAGAGGTGTGGGTTTTTGAGGGAGGGAAGCGAGGGGTGTGGGGTTTTGAGGAGGTGGGAGAGGGAGAGGTGGGGTCTTGAGAGAGGGGAGGGAGAGGTGTGGGGTCTTGAGGTAGGGGGAGGTTTAGGGTTTTGAGGGAGGGGAGGGAGAGGTGTTGGGTTTTGAGGGAGGGAGAGGGAGGTGTGTGGGGTATTCAGGGAGGGAGAGAGAGAGGTGTGGAGTTTCAGGGAGAGAGGTGGAGTTTCAGGGAGAGAGAGAGGTATGGAGTTTCAGGGAGATAGAGAGGTGTGGAGTTTCAGGGGGAGAGAGAGAGGTGTGGGGTTTTCAGGGGAGAGAGAGGTGTGGGGTTTTCAAGGGAGAGGGAGAGGTGGGCTTTTCAGGAGTGAGAGGGTGGAGTTTCAGGGGAGAGAGAGAGTGTGGAGCCTTTTCAGGGAGAGAGAGAGGTGTCGGGTTTTCAGGGAGAGGGAGAGGTGTGGGGTTTTCAGGGGGAGAGAGAGGTGTGGGGTTTTCAGGGGGAGAGAAAGAGAGGTATGGGATTTTCAGGGAGAGGGAGAGGTGTGGGGTTTTCAGGGAGGGAGAGGGAGAGGTGTTTGGTTTTGAGGGAGCTTGGAGGGAGGGGGGAGGGGGTGGGGCATTGAGGCCTGCAATCTCTCTCTCTCAGTCTCTCTCTCTCTCAGTTGACCTCTCCATTTTTTCCTTTTTCGTAACGGGAAGGACTGCGTAGCAGGAGCTCCTCCGTCACCAGGCGCGTGCGCGGTGTTTCTGGTATAGCCTGCGTTACGTAAGGGAACGTGCTCAAGAACGTCGGCAATGTTCCGATCTCCTTTGTAACGAAAGCGTAGCGTGCTTGGAGAGATGCGAAGGTTTTGAAAGAGATTTGAGGCGAAGGACGCCTCGAGTGGCTCATTCTGCGGTTGTGTTTGCTTGTATCTCTCTCTCTCTCTCTCTCTCTCAGTTAACAATGTCTCTGTTATTACTAAGATAACCTCTTGCTCTTTTAATTAATGGTGTCTAATATTATTGTGACTCTCTCTCTCTCTCTCTCCAATTAATAGTGTTTAATTACTGAGATATACTCCTCTCTCTCTCTCTCTCTCTCTCTCTCTCTCTCTCTCTCTCTCTCTCTCTCTCTCTCGTTTAATCGTACCACTAATATTATCAAGGTCCCCTGTCTGTCCCTCGCTCTCGCTTAATAGTTAACACTGTCTAATAGTACCTCTGAGATGTCCCCTTCCCTCTTTGTTATTTGTGTGTCCTTATTTTATGTAGTTAGTTTTTATTGCTTGATGAAAAAGAAACCGAAATCATTCTTTTCAGTTTTTTTGCGAAGACACATAATGTAGTTTCTCTATTCCCGTAGAGTTTTCTTGTTTTGTAAATTATTCGTCTAAAGTGCTCTGTTTTCATCGATACACACACTAATATATATGCATATATACATACACACATATGTACTAATATATATGCATATATACACGTACACACATATATATATATATATATATATATATATATATATATATATATATAGGTATAGGTATGTATTTGTAAAAATACACTTTTTATTTTTATTTTTGGGTCTGTTATTTGGTTGCGCATATCCACATAACGCATGCATACAGAAGACCTCAGAGATTGCGAGGTAAGCGTCCCAATCCATGGATTAGGAATATGTGTATATAGAAAAACTCCCAGTCTGTGACCGTGCATGATGAACATATTCAAACGCAAGCCTCTGGTTTTGCAGATATGGCTGGTTCGTATTCGTCCAGTAATCCCCTCCTAGGAGTGGGAGGGGGGAAGGGTTTGGAGTAGGAGTACGAGGGATTTGAACGTATTCACCTTTTGTTGTCTTCTCTCCGTGCGATTGTTGGAAGGGAATTTAAGCCCTTCGCGTTCCGACTGATATTGCCAAAGGTATTACACCTAACATTTCCAATTGCGTCACTTGTGCCGTTTCCAAGGGGTATCTGTGCCGTTGTTCCTAGTGGCGTTTCGAGGCGTTTTCCAGGGCAGTTCCACCTGTCATTTCCTAGGGTGGACGAGAAGGCATTCCGATAATTTCAGTCATTCTTTGGATTTTGTGTGATGCTGGAGTATGGTTCGAATGCCCAAATACTTTTCCAACTTCCCTTCTGTTTATGTATGAATGTATTCAGCTGAGTCCACGGGAAAGACAAAAGGAGGCAGTGCCAAGCGCTTTCGTGTTATTTCAACACATTTCCAGGGTACAATAGTAAAAACACAGAGTAACTCATATAGTAGATATAAAAGCTGAAAAAAGACTACAAATATAGTTAAAATCATGGAAATGTCTTAAAACCAGTACATAGGTAGAGATACAGCCGAATGTTTATGAAGTATGCATGCCGTTCCTTTCCTCGAAACCAAGCATTTGTTATGGCCAGGATTTGCATGGGTGACCGACTAGGAACCCCAGATGACTGCTACACATAAGCCCCTTGACCATACTCTTTGAAAAATTTTATTGAATGCTGGTGGACTTTTTGTGTCGTCAGTCGCATTAAAACATCACCACTGTAATTTTCTGTATTATTTTATCTATCCTCAAGGCTAAGGTTATAAAGGAAGAAAATTGTTGCCGTTGTTCGTTCATTATATTCTGCTCACAGCTGTTACAGCCATTAACTCGTGGTCTTTCAGGGCAGTATTAAATCTACGATGAAATTCCACAATGGAACTATAACCCAGTAGGAAGGCCGGTCCGATCACACGTGTTAGTATATATAATTTCATGCCTTAAATCTTTTTTAATTTAATTTTCAGACTCTGTCGAAAAGCGCTACTTGACAGAATTATTCCAGAGGTCGTGTAGGCCGGTTATGTATAAAGTGCTTGACTTTTTTTCGTTTTACTCCTGTCTACGTCCGAAGCAGATGTGGAATTTTATTTGTACTGGCAAGGAGATTTCGTAGAGGATATTGGAGTGGGCTAGGTTTTTAGGTCATAGGTTTATATATATATATATATATATATATATATATATATATATATATATTTTATAAATTTCTGACTCACCAGGATCAGAACCCAGGTCTTTCAATTGAAAGGCAAAGGGCGCTGTCCACTAGGCCATACAAGTCATGATGGCTTGTATGGCCTAGTGAGCAACAGCCCTTTCAATGAACCTAAGTTCGATGTGAATAATGAGTCAGAATTTATTTCTGTTCCACACGTGATTGTGTGTTGGTTATTTGCTATATATATATATATATATATATATATATATATATATATATATATATATATATATATATATATATATATATATATATATTATATATTATATAATAATAATATATATATATATATATATATATATATATATATATATATATATATATAATAAATGTATTGATGTATGTATGTGATGTAGCCGACGGCATGGCTTTGTTCGATCAGTCTAGTCCGAATTCAGAGGGGAAAAAACTGTATGACGAAGAAAAAGAAGCCGGGGACAGAAAAAATCAGCGCCAGGGAAAGAATAGTTGTACCTTTTTACTCCCTCAGTCACGAATGACGTGGGTTGGAAATATCTATGAAGTCAGTATTGAAATTTAAAGGTTTTTCACTCGCAATTCTTAAGCCTCCGCTTAAGTTTATCCCTGTTGGACAGTTGTTATCACCTTGGTTTTGAGTATGTGTGTATATATATATATATATATATATATATATATATATATATATATATATATATATTTTTTATATTTTATATATTTTTGTATATATATTTTTTTTTTTTTTTTTTTTTTGTAGTAATAGGAGTCGTTTTTCGCAAATGGAGACCCTTTTCATGGATTTAGTTTTCTGTAAAAGAAAACTATTGTGCCGGCTTTCTCTGTCCGTCCGCACTTTATTCTGTCCGAAATTCTTCTGTCTGCCCTCAGAGCTTAAAAACTACTGAGGCGAGAGGGCTGCATATCGGGATGTTGATCATCCACCCTCCTATCATCAAACATATCAAGTTGCAGCCCTCTATCCTCAGTAGTTTTTATTTTATTTTAAAAGTTAAGCTTCTGGTAACGAAATAGGATAGTAACCACCTGGCCGTGGTTAAAGTTTCCATAATCGTACCGAGACCACCTGGTAACGATTATAGGATATTGGCAAAACATTTTTCGTTTTATTGCTTTAATTTTTCCGAAACAAACATCCATCAATCCCACATCCATTCCGTGTGAATAGAACTTTTAAATAGAACCTTCGATGTTTGTCGAAGACTTTTGTAATAGTATTGCTGGAACACCAGTGGAGTGGCAAAACTTTCGTATATCACCAAGGTCAAAAATGAGCCTAAACTCACAGCTTCTCACATAGTTTCACTTCGGTAAAGGGGCGTTTGACATATGGCGCCACATAAAATTTGATCTAATTAATTTTCCCATCTATAAGGTAGTCTGGAAGGCACTATGACAACACCACAATGGCATATCCTGGAACAAATTAATTAGAGATATCTTTCAAGTACAGTTATCTCTTTTCGAAAGTTTGAATGCCTATACCAGTAAGCAGCTTTGTGAACAAGGACAGAAACTCCAAGGATAAGGATACCCATAGATCTGCCGAATGCGGTCACTCCATGAAAACTACGTTTCTCTAGCAGGAGACAAATAGATATTTTCAGCCCGTGCAATCATCTTTCTGAAGTCTTTGAGTGGTTCCTTAAATCGGAGGAGGGAATTAGGACCGGGGCATGACGAGTTTTGTCTCTCCAGGCACTCTCAGTCAAGGTCAAAGTCACGTGTTTCATTTAGAGGTTGAGATCAGCATTAAGTGTAGCACATTTGGGGTGTCTGCATGTGATGACGCAAGACAGAGTGACGCAATAGGGAGAATGAGTTCCGTAAAGTCAACGGAGTCAGTGAATGTTCAAGTTGCGTTGAGTTAGCGTGACTACTCGTCACGTTATAGTTGGTAATTCAACTGCCCTTGTCCTGGGGGTTTAGGAGGGGCCATTGTGTACACTCACACTACGGACATACTTATTAATTAACCACAGCCCCCTTGAGGGCCGTCATTTTCCTGAGACATTTGGAATATCATGTTCATTTTCCACAACCCTTCAGAAAGCCATGTTCATTTTCCACTGCCCCCCTGAAGGTCATACTTATTTTTCACAGCCTTTCTTAGAATCATGCTAATTTTCCACAGCCCTCCAGGGGTCATGCTTATTTTCCACAGCTCATTTTCCGCAGCCCTTCACAGGTCATGCTTGTTTTCCACAGCCTTTAACAGGTCATACTCATTTTCCACAGCCCTTAACAGGGTTATGCTCATTTTCCAAAGCCTTTCTTAGACTGGTGCTAATTTTCCACAGACCTCCACTGGTCATACTCATTTTCCACAGCCCTCCTGAGGATCGCATTCATTTTCCACAGACCTCCACTGGCCATACTAATTTTCTACAGCTTTCCGTAGTGTCAGGTTCATAGACCAGACCTTCTTAGGGTCATATTTGGTGTTCATGGTCCCTCTTAGGGTCATACCTGTTTTCCACAGCCTTCTCAGGTCATTCTTAATTTACAGTGCTCTAATTTTGGTCATATTTAGTGACCGCATTGCTTTTTATAGTCAATAATTTTTTTCCACACAATTTCATGAGGATAAACTCACTGTCCATATTCCCTTTTATGGTCATAATGATAATGATTTTCATCAGAGGGTCACAATATAAATAAATATATATTTACAGTATATATATAGCATGTATTGTATATATGTATATATATACAGTAGATATATGTATATGTGTATGTGTGCACGTGTTTATGTAATTGCAAACTTTCATGGGTATTCATGTCTGAAAATGTAATTCGCTGAGTAAACAGAAAAATAGATCACGAGGCTGAAAAGAAAAACTTTTATTTATAGATTCCACAGCAAAAATATGCAATGCAAGGCAAATAACCGTGTATACATATTGTGCATGTCTGCAAGCACAACTTGCAGACGTCATGGCTTGGCTTTTTATTTTTTGTGATATTTTTTTTCCTCTAACGCGGCAGAGTCAAAAGCACCTTGTACGGATTCGATAACCCAGATGGATTGATTAATCGTGAGGTCATAAGGCAGCTTTTAAGGTTTCGAAAAATGCTCGTGAAGGATTTGCTTCACCATTGCATGTATTGCTCATTCGTTTGCATGCATATATTCGTATTTATACATACACGAGTGTGTGTATATATACAATGTAAATTATATATATATATATATATATATATATATATATATATATATATATATATATTTATATTTATATATATATACATATATATATTTATATCTTTATATATATAATGTATATATAAATATATACATTATTTATGTATATATACACATATATATTATTAGACAGTCAGTCATAGACAGAATGATGTACGTGCCTCATCATTATAATGATCCTCAGAGGAAGAGGAGAGGCTGGGGGGCCGGGGAAAGGATCCAGAGGCAAAGAGCGCCTAAGAGTCTTCCTCTTTATACATAACGACTTGGCCATGACCCTTAGATCAATAGGATGTTCTCATTGTTTTTGTATTGTTTGGGATTTTTCCCTTTTTATGCTTTTTGTAGCGGTGACGTCAGCCTCTCTCTCTCTCTCTCTCTCTCTCTCTCTCTCTCTCTCTCTCTCTCTCTCTCTCTCTCTATATACATATATATATATATATATATATATATATATATATATATATATATATATATATATATATATATATATATATATGTATATATATATATATAGCATATATATGTGATATATATATATGTTTATTTATTTATATATGCAATGAAATATAAAATGTAGTATGTAACCAAATGATTTTTGTGTATCACCAATAGACTTTTGCCTGACAGAAAAGTCTGAATTATTTCCTCCTCCTCCTCCTCCTCCTCCTCCTCCTCCTCCTCCTCCTCCTCCTCCTCCTCCTCCTCCTCCTCCTCCTCAAGCCAGTGAAATGCAAACATGTGACTGAAACTCAATTATTATCGGATGAGATTGAAACTGCTTATTAAAGGGAAGATTACGTGATTACGCTGATGCTGTAAGAAGTTCAGTATTTGTCCTTCAGTTCCATTAAATTTTCCTTTCTCTCTGTCTCTCACTATATATACATACATGTATATACTGTATATATGTATATAATTATATATACATATATACCTATACACACATATATACAGTATATGTATTTATGAACGAGTCTGAACGTTTCGTTCTCGTGGTCTGGCAACCTACATGTTACCAGTGCGTCCTGTTTCTCTACTGTAGGTCCCGGGGCGTGAGACTGAAACCTTCAAACTAACTGTATCTGTTTCATCATTAATTTTATTCGAATCGCGTCTTATTAAAAATTGCTGGGTAATATCCCGTAATTCCTTAAAATTCAAAGGATTATTCCACTGTAGAGACATGTGCCTGCACGTTGTCCTTTGTGCCTGGTACAAACTAGTAAATGGAAGAGCACCAGCAGTGCTGTAGCAAAAAAAAAAAAACAATTGAGAGAAGACCAGATGTCTTATTAGTATTAGCTTTATCCCTGGTCGGGGTCGCTGTTTTTGTTGAGACTTTTCCAGGTGTTTCTAATACTAATTGAGCAGGTTTCCCACAGCAATCAGTTTTGTCTGAGAAAGACTGTGGAAAAATAAGCTTAGAACCTTGAAAAACAACTAAATATTACTGATGAGATTCTGAGCGCATCTTACTCCCAAACCCTTCCAGACAGAGAGTAAAGAGAGAAATAAGTCTCATCAGGTCACTGACCTTTCCTTTCAGCTGATCAGATATTGTGGCTTTATGTTAACACAGGATGGATCACTCCCACATGGAATTATGAAAACTCACCCTTTGTAAACCTTACGTGTTTTCGGTTAATTTTAATCCAGAGATCCACGACACGCTTCTTATTGCCTTTGATAGCTTATTATACTTAATCTTAACAAAATTTTGTGGTACGTACTGGTTGGAGTTGATAAGGAGAGAAGTGGCTTTGGAGTTCAAATTAGTTCTGGCCTCGCAAGAGCCAAAAGGAAGGAAAGCTTATTGTGTAGTGGGAAAAAATCAACCATAAGTTACCCAATCTTGGATATTTATCTGAAGTTTGGGTATAAATCGACGTAGTTCATTGGTAGAACATCAGCAATAGCAAGATCATATATATATATATATATATATATATATATATATATATATATATATATATATATATATATATATATTATATATATATATATATATATATATATATATATATATATATATATATATATATATATATATATATATATATACATATATATATTTATATTTATATATATATATGCATGTATGATTAAAACGCCTACGAAATATTTTGTATATAAAAAGTCGATTCTGTATATACTGTAAATTATTAAAACGCCTACGAAATATTCTGTATATATTAAAAAAAAGTCTAGCCATCTCGTCGATTCTATGTTAATGAAATTCACGGAGATAAGAGACCATTACTTTGTAGAGATAAGTTCCGACTTTATTGTATCAATATTATCAGAGATAAGATTATCTATTACGTAAAGAATCGCACACAAACTGACACACACACACTTCTGATATAAGTAATTCTGGCTTAAGCCTTTATATATTATTGATGGCAGGCGTCTTCCTTCATAAAGGGGAACTGGCCTGGAGAGAGAGAGAGAGAGAGAGAGAGAGAGAGAAGAGACGACGAACTTTTCCTTCCGGAATTTAATTAGGTCGAACGTGTAACGGCATCCCACCTCCGTAATTGTATCTACTGTGAATGATATCCCCCGTATTACTGTTTTTAAGGGCCGTTGCTCTCGTGTGTCTTTCCCTTGTTTATCAAGGACAGTTTGTTTATGCTTTTTTTAATTGGTTTCCTTGTTCATATCGGTTGCCTTTATTTGTGTTATTTTGCACAAAACTATTGTTAATAAGTTTGTGCACATTTACATTTGTTTGGAATTTCCTTATGTTGAAACTGTTTCCTCCTCCTCCTCCTCCTCCCCTCCTCCTCCTCCTCCTCCTCCTCCTCCTTCTTCTTCTTCTTCTTCTTCTTCTTCTTCTTTCCACTCCACATGCGGCTGATTTTAAATGGTTAACCCAAAGTGATATTAAGGCTCTCAGTTCCCAGGGAGTCGTATGGGATGAGGCTGCTGTCCCCGTGCCCTTCTCCCTGGGGTTATCACCCAGCTCAGTCGACTAGCCACCAAGTACATATTTCATCTGTTAAACAACATTTAACAGAATGTATTGAAAGTTTTTCGACCGATATGGGGATCGAACCCAGGGTGTGTTACTGGCAAGGCGTGTGTACTAGCCAGTGGACTACTATAATGATTGATAACAAAGTTATTATTATCATTATTATTATTATTATTATTATTATTATTATTATTATTATTATTATTATTATTGTTAATTGACCGTATACTCCTATAGAATGATTTAGAAAATAACCCACCGGAAACAAGCTTCTATAATTAATGAATTAGGGATACACACACATACACATACACACACGCATACACAGAAAAACAAAATAGAGCAATGGCTGAGACGAATACGGTTAACCACAGATAAAAATACCTTTTTTTTTTCCCTCATTTTTCCCCGCAATTATTAATAGAACGGTTTTTACATAGGTGCCATTGTCCTGGCGTCCGCAACAGAGGTAGGTCCGTACACAGGTAGTTTAGGATTATCCAGGTGTGGTAATTAAGGGCGGTCTTTTTTTCTCCCTCGCTAGAGGAGAAACAATTGCTCGTTTTTGTTTTGGGAGCAAGTTTTCTCGATGGGCGGCGGTGCTAATGGGCTTTCTGGGAAGTGTGTTTTTTATTGACGGAGTTTCCTCTACGTCTACGGATATGCGAGAGAGAGAGAGAGAGAGAGAGAGAGAGAGAGAGAGAGAGAGAGAGAGTGAGAGAGAGAGAGAGAGAGAGAGAGAGGTCTTGTTATTGATGGGGTGTCCCTTCGGATATAGGAGAGATAGAGAGAAAGAGAAGGGTGAGGGAAATCTTTTTATTAATGGGGTTTCTCTTCGGATATAGGAGAGAGAGAGAAGAGAGAAGAGAAGTATTTTTATAGATAGGAGTTCTCTTCGGATATAGAAAGGAGGGAGAGAGAGAGGGTTTTATACACAGTTTACGTTTCTCTCTTGTTCATATTGACCAGAGCAGTGATTCTGTACCTGATGGTTAGGCGACTTTGGTGGAACAAATCCCTAAAACAATTGCTGAAAACCCCTGAGGGCACCTTCAAAGGGAAGAGGCTATTTGAATAATAATAATAATAATAATAATAATAATAATAATAATAATAATAATAATAATAATAATGGGAGAAAGACGTGATGTATGTTCTGCACAGCTAACTTTGGCACAGGGACGGGCCAAGTATGCTCTCTCTCTCTCTCTCTCTCTCTCTCTCTCTCTCTCTCTCTCTCTCTCTCTCTCTCTCTCTCTCTCCTCTTGCCTGATAGAGATGGGAATTGTGAATCGATAACGTGTCTGGCTGAAGTGCAGTGACGTCATGAATGTGATTTTACCCCCTCCCGAAAAAACATGAATGATGTTTTTCATTCTGCCTCTTTTTCCTTTCTTTGTCGCTTTTCATTCATGTGGATTTTTTTTTTTTTTTGTCATTTATGAGTAATACTTTGTCTAACTTTTTTCCGTGTTAGTTGTGTTTTAATGCATTTTTGAAATGCCATTTTTTTATTTATATATTATGGAAATGTTCACAGCATCTGGGTATAGAATGGCATGCATGTGAGGCTGGAGATCTGTCATTTTTATGATTGTCTGTGAGGTTGTCATTTAGTGTGTTTGTATGTAAGACTCCCTTATCATCTTCAGTTTGAAGTGTCTGTTGTCTGAAAACTTCGATCTGTTTGTCCTTGACCTGTTTGTGTGTGCTTTGATCTCTTTGTTTGTGACCATAATCTTGTGGGAGAGCTTTCATCCCTTTCGTCGTTATTATGATAATGCTTCTTCTTGTGAAACTTGCTTCCTTTTGTGGTTAAAGTTTCTCTCCCATTGGGAGAGGATTTGTCTTTAAATTTATGCTCGTCTTTGAGAGTCTTTGGTACTTGTTTTTTTGCCTTTTGTTCATTTTTGAGGGCCTTTCAACCCATTCTCTGTGAACTTTTGTTCTTCTGTGGGAGCTTTTGTCTTTGACCTTTTTGCTGTTAGGTGAGAACTTATTGGTCCCTATGTCTTGACCGTGCGTTCTTTTGTGAGAGCTTTTGGTCCTTGTGTTTGTGACCTTTTCGTCTTTTGTGAGAGCTCTTGGTACTTTTCTTTGAGACCTCTTGCTGTTTTGAAGGAACTTTTGGTCCTTTTCTTTGTGACCCCATGCTGTTATTTTAGAACCTATGGTCTCTTTGTCTATGACCTTTTGCTCTTTTTTGGGAGCTTTCGGACCTTTTGTCTTAGATCCTTTTGTGTTTTGTTAGAGCTTTTGGTCCCATTCTCTGTGAACTTATATGTGCTATTGTGGGAGCTTTTGTCTTTGACCGTTTGTTGTTTTGTGAGAACTTTTGGCCCTTTATCTTGACTGCATGTTTGCTCTTGGTCTCATTGTCTTCGACTGTATGTTTGCATTTGGTTCTGTTGACTTTGAACGTATGTTCCATTGTGAAAGTTTTTGTTTTAAACTGTATTTTCTTTCGTGAGAACTTTTGGTCCTCCATGTCTTTAGCTTTTTGGTCTTTTGTGAGACCTTGGGGTGCTCTGTCTTTAACCGAAGTTCTTTTGTGATAGTTTAGTCTTTGACCTTTTGTTCATTTGTGAGAATTTTTGGTTCCTTCTTTGTGACCTTTTGTTCTTTTATGAGAGCTTTAGGTCCTTTTATCTCTGACCTTTTGCTCTTGTGAGAGCTCTTGCCTTTGGACCTTTTGCTTTGTTGTGGAAACTGTTGATCCAATTCGCTTTGAAATTACATTCTTTATAACCCTATTGCCTTTGACCTTATGCTCTTTGGTGGTGAGGCTCTTGGTCCCCTTGACTTTGACCCTGTGCTCTTTTGTTGGAGATCTGGGTCCCTTTGTCTCTGACCACATGTTCTCTTGTAGGGCTCTTGGTCACTTGGTCTTTGATCCTGTGCTCTTTTGTGGTTGGGCTCTTGGCCCCCTTTATTTTTGACCCTATGCTGTTTTGTGGGGCTTTTGTTCCCTTTGTCTTTGACCCCTTGCTCTTTTGTGGGGGCTCTTGGTCACTTTGTCTTTGATCCACACTCTTTTGTGGTGGGGCTCTTGGTCCCTTTGTCTTTAACCTCATGTTCTTTAGTGGGGGCTATTGGTTCCTGTGTCTTTAACCTCCCTTGTTCTTTAGTGAGGGCTTTGGTCCTGTCTTTAACCTCATGTTCTTTAGTAGGGAGGCTATGGTCCCTGTGTCTCTCATGTTCTTTAATTAGGGCTATTGGTCTCTGTGTCTTTAACCTCATGTTCTTTGTGGGGGCTTTGGTCCCTGTGTCTTTAACCTCATTTTGTTTAGTAGGGCTATTGGTCCCTGTCTTTTAACCTCATGTTCTTTGGTGGGGGCTATTGGTCCCTGTGTCTTTAACCTCATGTTCTTTAGTGGGGGCTATTGGTCCCTGTGTCTTTAACCTCATGTTCTTTAGTGGGGGCTATTGGTCCCTGTGTCTTTAACCTCATGTTCTTTAGTGGGGGCTATTGGTCCCTGTGTCTTTAACCTCATGCTCTTTTGTGGGGGCTCTTGGTCCCTTTGTCTTTGGCCCTATGCTCTTTTGTGGGGGCTCTTAGTTCTTGTCTTTGACCCTATGCTCTTTTGTAGTGGGGCTTTTGGTCCCTTGGTCTTTGACCCAGTGCTCTCATGTAGTGGGGCTCTTGGTCCTTTCATCTTTGACCCAGTGCTCTTTTATGGGAGCTCTTGGTCCATTTGTTTTTTTCCTATGCTCTTTCGTAGGAGCTCTTGGTCCCTCTGTCCTTGACCTTGTGCTCTTTTGGGATAACTTTTGGCTCCTTTGTCTCTGACCTCATGCTCTTTTGTGAGAGATTATTTCTTGGTCCTTTTGCCGTTTTTTATGAATCCTTTTAGGCACAGCGTTCCTTGCATGGCGCACTGTAGAAGGTGTTAAGGGTTCTTTGAAATTCGTTGAAGCATGCGTTAGTCCTCACCTGCGTTGCTTTTTTTGCTCCTTGTAACTTTTTATCCGTTTCCTTTGGTCTCTTCCTGATTAGATGTCCAGCTTCTTTAACGTGAATCACTTGAATGTCACTTCTCATTCAAGAAATGATCGTTTGGGGGAGCCGTAAGAGAGGCTAGGAAGGTGGCCCAGTGATCTTGTCAAAATAATAATAATAATAATATGAACGTTTTTATTCGTTTGTGTTTGACTTTTTCCTCCTTTTCTGTGTGTGTGTGTGCGTGTGTGTATGTATGTATGGAGGAACAGAGAGAGAGAGAGAGAGAGAGAGAGAGAGAGAGAGAGAGAGAGAGTACAAGTCTCCCTAGTGGAATTTCTCCCTAAAATAATTAGCCATACAAGAACATATTGTCTTGGGGTTTTCTGGGCCAATTTCACCCAGTGGTAGATGTATATAACCCTCCTTCCTAATTAGGACCTGTCTGGAAATTAGGAAACATCGGACGGAACAAGGTTTTTTTTTTTTTTTTTTTTAATATTTGTCTTCTAGGAAAGGATGCGTCTGGTATAATTAAAGAAAATTTTTTATTATCTAGTGATGGATCTTATGTATATATATGTATGCATATAAAATATAAATATCTATATATATGTATATATATATATATATATATATATATATATATATATATATATATATATATATATATATATATATACACACACATACATATGAGACATACACACACATATATATATACACGAACAATACCTGTAAATATAAAATGGCAAAAATTATGTATTTGCTTATTCCTTGTGCATGTAAATGTCAATACATTATTGTGTAGTTCACATGTATTCATTTACTTCCCAAACATAACTAATTATCATAACTCATAATAAAGGACTTGTACGTATTCACGAACACATGTACATAGATACAAAGATGCACAACTTTAATAATTATTTTTCCCAACTTTGATAATTATTTTCCCAATTTTGATAATTATTGTTTCCTAACTTTGAGAATCGTTTTTTCCCAACTTTGAGAATGTTTTTTTCCGCAACGCGACGTTGAGAACTGTTTTTTCCCCTTGATACCCTGCGTACAATTGCCGCTTTCGTTTATGATTTTTTTAACTGAATAAAAAAAATCTCCATTGCAAGTCTATACCACGCATCTAGTTTTTTTTGCAGTTCTTTCTGCGCGTCACTCCAGATGTCTGTTTTTTTTTTTAAGCCTTTACCTCTTTCTTTCTGCCTCTCGTTTTATTTTCCATAAAGGTTGCCTTTTTTAAGCCTTTGCCTTTCTTTCTTTCTTTCTCTTTTTAGTTTTATTTGCCATACAAGCTGCCTTTTTTAAGCCATTCTTTCTTTCTCTCGGTTTAGTTTTTTTTTTTCCATGAAGACTTGTCAAGGCAAGATATATAATTCTTCTTCTCAGCTTAGTCCCGTTTCTATAAGATATTTGAATATTGGTCAGCTTTAGTTTTCTGTAACAGAAGACTATTGTGCCCGCTTTGTCTGTCCGTCCGCACTTTTTTCTGTCCTCGCTTTTTCTGTCCGCCCCCAGATCTTAAAAACTACTGAGGTTAGAGCGCTGCAAATTGGCATGTTGATTATCCGCCCTCCAGTCATCAAACATACCAAATTCCAGCCCTCTAACCTCAGTAGTTTTTATTTTATTTAAGGCTAAAGTTAGCCGTAATCGTGCTTCTGGCAACGATATAAGATAGGCCATCAACAGGCCGTGGTTAAAGTTTCATGGGCCGCGGCTCATACAGCATTGTACCGAGACCACCGAATTATAGATGTTTTCGGTGGCCTTGATTATACGCTTTACAGAAAACTCGATTGCGCCGCGGAAACTTCTGCACAGTTTTTACTGGCTTACCATTGTTGACGTTTCAGTTATGCTATTTTATGTTAGATTACCGAAGAATTTTTTCATTCCTTTTCGTTGTCCTCGCTTTTTCCTTATAAATTATAGAAATTGGAAAGGCCAGAACCCAAGAGTTTCACCTCAGAATAAAAAAATATTATCTTCATCACCTCTCTCTCTCTCTCTCTCTCTCTCTCTCTCTCTCTCTCTCTCTCTCTCTCTCTCTCTCTCTCTCTCTCTCTCTCTCCACGAATAATCTATTTTGAATGAGGGCAGGGACAGAACTCAATCCTGAAAGCTTGGTGTGTGTGTCCCTTGTGGGATCTCTGTTTTGCTATTTATATAGATTGGGTTGTAAGAATTTCTTGGTGGAAATGGAAAGTGAATGACTATTTTGATTCTGGTTGTTTTTTCTTTATGATGTGCTTCGTACTACGCGTTATCCGGTGGGTGGTTTAGAGAAAGTCCGGTTACATTGGTCGGTATCAATTTTATTTGTTGCTGCACGTTCGTAATCTCGGTTAATCTGAGAGAGAGAGAGAGAGAGAGAGAGAGAGAGAGAAGAAGGAAGAAAGAAGAGGAGAGAAGAGGAGGGAATAATTAATATGCACGATAATTTCTAACTTCTTTAACCAAATGAAGATTTTATGTTGAATATTGAATGATGGAAGAGAGAGAGAGAGAGAGAGAGAGAGAGAGAGAGAGAGAGAGAGAGAGAGAGATCCATGTCTTTGAAGTTTAAACTAGGTTTGTTATGAAATTTATATGAACTCCACAATACTCAGTAGGTTTATATATATATATATATATATATATATATATATATATATATATATATATATATATATATATATATATATATATATATTGTAAACTTATATATATATATATATATATATATATATATATATATATATGTGTGTGTGTGTAAAAACTTCTAATGCAAGCAGGGAGAGAGTGAGTGATGAACGCCATTTCTTCGTTTGAAGGTATTTTTCTTTTTTTCAATGTGCTTGCACGGAATGAAATGCAGAGGGTAATTTTCTTCAAGGACAGAAAACGGAAACTTTTCCCCCTTTCCCTCTTCCTCCCCTTCCCTTTCCCCTTCCCCTTCCCTCTTTCCGTATCCCTCTTCCCCCTTCTCCCCTCTTCCCGTTTCCCTCTTCCCCCTTCTCCTCTCTTTTCATTTCCCTCTTCCCCTCCCCCAATCGACCCTCCCACTTTGCAAACACCACCACCCATCCATCTCCCGAAGGAGATTGTAACGTTTCCGTCCGTCCCAGAGAGAGAGAGAGAGAGAGAGAGAGAGAGAGAGAGAGACAAAGGTTACAGCAACAGGAAGGAAGACTTGCTCTCCTCCCGGTGGAGGAAGGTAAGCAAGGGAAGGGAAGAGGCGTAGCAAGTTCTTTTTTATTATTGTTATTATTTTTTTTTTTGCTTTGTCTTTTTACTCCATTTTCCGGAGATTTTCAGAACGACCCGAGTTTTGTTTCATGACGAAAGTTATTCGAAATTTGGTTATTTATGAGTATCCTCTCTCTCTCTCTCTCTCTCTCTCTCTCTCTCTCTCTCTCTCTCTCTCTCTCTCTCTCTAACACATATAATTTGTATAATATACACACACACACATATATGATATACCGTATATATATATATATATATATATATATATATATATATATATATATATATATATATATATATATATATATATATATATATATATGTGTGTGTGTGTGTGTAATATGTATTATGTATATATGTATATAATATATATATCCTTTGAAAAATAAAATTCTTCAAGTTAGATGGCTCCAAATCGAAAAGCAGACCAGTTGGAAAAAATAATACCGAGAATAAAGTGTGTAACAAATAATAAAGCTAGGCAAATCAGATAAATAACAATGATAAAGAAATGAGATAAAACTGTGAAATGAACTCACGTACTTAAAATTTGTGTATCATATATATATAATGGGATTTGATTTGGTCCTGTTGAAATGTTCGGTTAGCTGTAAATTAATATGCATTGATTTAGAAGCCGGAGATTTACATTCGACTGACATTAGAGAATACATCTAGCCTGCGTTCATATGTATGGAGTCCTACGCCTACGCACCTGTTGCTTGCGTTAATCTGCATTCATTCATGAATTGGGCACATCTTTCCTGCATTATTATTAAACTATATTCATTTATTCTAATTGGTGCAAGTGTATCTTTACGGTATATATATTGCTGTAAAATGGCCTTCTCAGTATTTTTTCAATTCCAGAGAAATTTAATGAAAGTTAAGGAAAATATTTTGGCTTAACCACGATGGATCTGCATTTTAAAAGAGGGGAAGATTGTAAGGGCCGTGGAAAACGAAAGCAAGAAGCGAATTCCTCAGCACTTTATCGTTTCTGTAGCCTAATCAGTTACCGGGAAAATGATATCAAGTTGTTTTCGTATTGAGGCAAAATATGATAATTGATTATTCTTAGTTTTGAGTCGAACCAAGTTTTGTCTTTTGCCAAGGAGAAAACATTCTCTCCCTCTCTCTCTCTCTCTCTCTCTCTCTCTCTCTCTCTCTCTCTCTCTCTCTCTCTCTCTCATATATATATATATATATATTATATATATATATATATATATAACTATATATGTGTGTGTGTGTGTGTGTGTGTGTGTGTATGTATGTATGTATGTATGTATGTATGTATGTGTGTGTGTAGGTTTATTTATCAAGTTTCTGCAGTCGTCGCCATTACAGTGAAATAACTTCATAAATACTGTGAGTTTTGGGGCTCGTAATGTAATTTCATATACATGACCACCAGGTATGCTTTGGAACCAGGGTTAGACATAGACGAGTGAGGTGTTTCTGAGGGAATTCACATATATATTAATTACTTGAATTGCAGACATAAATGAGAGACCTCCCTTTCAAATTTGAAATGTCCCGGTACCTAGGGATATTAAAGCTTCAATATCCCTTTGCCTCTGGATGTTAAAGCTTCAATATCCCTATACCTAGGGATAATAAAGGTTCAATATCCCTATACCTAGGGATATTTAATTTTTCAAAATACCTATACCTAGGGATATTAAATTTCAAAGCCCCTATAACTAGGGATACTAAATTTTCAAAATCCCTATACCTAGGTATATTAAATTTGGATATTAAATTTTCAAAATCCCTATACTTAGGGATATTAAATTTCAAAATCCCTATACTTAGGGATACTAAATTTTCAAAATCCCTATACCTAGGTATATTAAATTTGGATATTAAATTTTCAAAATCCCTATACTTAGGGATATTAAATTTCAAAATTCCTATACCTAGGGATATTAAATTTTCAAAATCCCTTTACCTAGGTATATTAAATTTGGTTATTAAGTTTTCAAATCCCTATAATTAGGGATATTAAATTTCAAAATTCCTATACCTAGGGATATTAAATTTTCAAAATCCCTATACCTAGGTATATTAAATTTGGTTATTAAATTTAATTAGGATATTAAATTTCAAAATCCCTATACTCAAAGGATATTAAATTTCAAAATCCCTATACCTAGGTATATTAAATTTGGTTATTAAATTTTCAAATTCTCAGGGATATTAAATTTTCAAAATTCCTATACTTAGGGATATTGAATTTTCAAAATCCCTGTACCCAGGGATATTAAAGCTTTAATATCCCTATACGTAGGGTATGACGTCGATCTTTTTTTTTCTGTAAAGGCCTTTGAAGGCAGAGTTTGTGTATAAAAAGGAAGCCCAATCTTACCTCTATAAAAAAAAATCTTACGGAGCAGATCAGAGGCTGTATTTTTTGTGATGTGCTGTGGCAGAGATATATAACTTTTATTTCCTTTGATCCCAAATCATTTTTTCTTCAACGTGGGTTTCTTTGATGTGCCGACGGGGAAGATCTTCGGTATGAGGGGCGCTTTTTGAATATTATTTTGTTGATGGTATTTTGTTTATATTATTATTTACGGCTTCGTGCTGGTGAATTTAATTTTCGTTTTTTTTTATTTCGTCAACATTTTCCCCTTTGAAGGATGGTCTGAGAAACAGATGTCATTCCGTTTTTATGATAGAATATTAGGGATGAAGTTGCTAGCCTTATGCCCCTCTTCCACCGTGATGAGATCCACCATGGTCAACTAAATACCAGATACATAATTCGTAGTTTAGGTCGACAGATGTACAATTGCTTTTTCAAGAAACGGGAATAGGCGATTCCCCACCCTCCCTTCGCTGGGATCGATCTCGTGTCCCTTGCTAGGGAATCGAAATAGATTAGTATTGATAATTGCTTATATAATATCTTTAAATACGAGGTACAATTCATAAATTAGATTAGCATAAAGACAAATAATTTTTTAAGAAACGGGACTAGTTGCCACCCCTCCAATTCTCGTGTCTGTGGCTATAAGGTTAATTAGATTAGCATATATAGACAAATAATTTATATAATCATGAAGCTACAAATGGAATATCTAAAGAGACCTCCTTTCCCCGCTCGACAGGTAAAAAGCGTTACGACATCTCCTTATCGTACCTCTTGAAGTAGCTCCAATGGTTTACGTCAACTGATCGCTGAATAGGCTTTCGTGTGTGAGTTCATGTCCCCACGATTCAATTCATTTATCACATATAAATTCCTTCAGCGACAATTCTCAACTTGGTTACCGAGGTAGCGTGAATTTCGATTAATTTGTAAACTTCATGATTGTATAAAAAATATGTGATAAAATTTCATATATATATATATATATATATATATATATATATATATATATATATAATATACATATATATACTATTATATATAATATATTATGTGAATATTATATATTATATATATAATATATAATATACTTATAATATGTATGTAATTATGTATGTATGTATGTATGTATATGTATTATTGTGTAAAAACACTCAAGGTCAGGACCCTACGTCGTTTGACTTCGGTGTTACACATGTTTGTGGATCCGTTACCCACTGTGTGTGTGTGTGTGAGAAGAGAGAGAGAGAGAGAGAGAGAGAGAGAGAGGTGAGGGTGAGAGGTAGAGGTGTAAAAACGTGTTTGGTACCGCAGCAGGTGTGCAGTTAATTTGATTATGCAGGGCTCTCTCTCTCTCTCTCTCTCTCTCTCTCTCTCTCTCTCTCTCTCTCTCTCTCTCTCTCTCTCTCTCTCTCTCTCGATGTTACGGTAGGAATTTTAATTTCCCTAAACTCCTCATTGCTTCAGCCGCAAAATGTGCGTTTTAGATGTTGGAATTGTTTTCCCAATCGCTCAATTTTTTTTCTAGTCGCTAAAGTTGAATTTCCAGTCGCCTAATTTATTATTTTAGTCACTTGAATTGCTTTGTTAGTAGCTAAAATTATTTTCCTAGTCGTTGCTTTCCAGTCATGAAGTTTGCTCGTCTAGTCGCTAAAGTGTTTTCCTAGTCGCCAAAGTTTCCTTTCTAGCCACTGAAGTTGCTTTTCCAATCGCTTTAACTAATTTTTCTATCCGCCAACGTTGCTTTTCCATTTCAGAAAGTTTCTGTTCCAATCGATAATGTTGCTTACCCAACGCTGAGTTTTTTTTATTTAGTTTTTCCAGCTGTTAAAATTATACTTGTCTCTTCCAGTCGCTGAAGTTGCAATTCTACTCGATAGTGTTTTTCAGTGTCTGAAGTTGCTTTTTCACTCGATAATGTTGTTTTCCATACGCATAAGTTGCGTTTCCACTCGATAATGTTGTTTTCCAGTCGCTGAATGTTTTTTTTACTCAAGATTGTTTTTCAGTCGCTAAGGTAGCCTTTTCACGCATAATGTTGTTTTTCAGTTGCTAAAGTTACTTTTCCATCGTATATTGTTGTTTTTCAGCCGGCAAAATTGCTCCCTGTAAGCGCAGGTTTTCAACGCTTTGTTTCACAGTTTTGCTTGACACTGGAGTTTTCTTATTTGCTGTTCTCTATTATTATTATATATATATATATATATATATATATATATATATATATATATATATATATATATATATATATATATATATCATGTAATATACAACGATATTTATTCATTTCCGTAGGACAACGTTAGTTAATGTGACTTCAGTATTTGACATTTAATGTGACTGCAGTATTTGTCATTTAATGTGACTGCGGTATTTGTCATTTAATGTGACTTAAGTATTTGACATTTAATGTGACTTCAGTATTTGACATTTAATGTGACTGCAGTATTTGTCATTTAAGGTAGCACTGGGAGTGTCATTTTATGTGACAGTGGAGTTGTCATCCTCCAAACGTCATTTAACTTAATATGTTTTTTGAGATCCCAAATTACAGTCTGCGTATATTAAGTTTTATATAGAATGTTAAGAGATCTGTAATTCGTGTAATTAGTTATTTTATCCTGAGTTCCGGCGTAATGTAAGAAGGGTTATTTAAATTTTCTAATGAGAAATGTTATCGAACTTTTTTGTTATAGGGGAATTTTACTCCAAAATTCATAGAGTCACAAGGATATAGTAATCAGAAAAGTATCAGAAAAAGGATTATCAACAGTAACCAGTTTTAAAAGTACTATTATGAAGAAAGCGAGGGAAATATATTGACTTTTCCTTGCTAATGACGCACTGCATTAGTATAGTAACCTAATACTATTCTCATTGGATTTTAATACATTTTTATCTATTTATTAATTTTTTAATGTATTTTTCTTTTTCCGCCTTTCCCTCTACCTCCTCTTACTTCCTCCTAATGAACACCATATTCTTTGGAAGCTTGAGTTTCAAGTCAATGGCCCCTGTGGGCTTTATTGCATATGAATCCGTTTCATCTTCTGAATAATAATAATAATAATAATAATAATAATAATAATAATAATAATAATAATAATAATAATGTTGATGATGAAAGTGGTTCCGCAACAGACCTGTCACCTGGTCGCTAGGAGGCACCGCTGCAGTTGTTGTGACGTCACTGCCTGCGTATGATTGACGTCAGTTGTTTCCCCTCTCTGTCTCAGGTAAACGCAGGTGCTAGGATACAAGATGGCACCTGCAGGTGAGTGACACTTGTCACGGAAAATGCATGAGTGAGATGCTTCGTCTTATGGTCGTTTTTTTTTTTTTTAATTGAGGAACACCTTTTTTGTGAGGGGTATTAATAAATACAATTTGTATTCATTGCCTATTTGAGTCCGTGCACGTTTTTTTTTGTCCGTAACGTCTCTGTGACTTTGAGCTGTCGTCTTCATCCCTTGTCCGTTGCCTTATTTATTTCCTTCAAGTTATGGAAGGAAATGAATAAGTTGTGGAATTCTCCATGTGCCTTTGTTTTCCCCTGTGATCTCTAACTTTCAATCTGTCAACCGGAGATTTTTCTTTTTCTTTTCTCTCATTAGAAAATAAGTTGGGTCAAGTACAGAATGATTTTCAACATAATTAGCCATATCCTGCGGCTCGTTAGTTTTTTATGGAGGGAGTTATGTGCTGGAAAATCATCTCTATAGCGCAGACCCATTAATGTTCTGACGGGAAATAGATGAGACATTGAAGAAACTAACCCCCTCTCTCTCTCTCTCTCTCTCTCTCTCTCTCTCTCTCTCTCTCTCTCTCTCTCTCACATATATATACATACACATATTATTTATGTATATATGTATATATATGTATGTGTGTTTCAACTTGTGCATGTGTAAGGAATATTGTCACATTGGATATAACAAATGCGCAGCTAGAGAAAAAAGTAAACGTTTGGAATATAGCGACGATAATTGACACTGAGTTCAGTTATCTATCATCTTTAAAGAACTTTAGGCGAAAATTTACAGTGATAAATATAGATATAAAGTAAAATGAAGGAGAGAAACCAAAAGAGTAGATTCTTTGCATAAAGATAAACACAAAAGTTAGTAAGCACGGCAGCAGGTGAATAAGTTCACTCCAACTGGATACATTGACACTTGCTCAGAGAGAGAGAGAGAGAGAGAGAGAGAGAGAGAAAGAAGAAGAAAGAAAGAAAAGAGAGAAGAGAAGAAGAAGAAGAGAGAGAGAGAGAGAAATAATATAAAAGGCATGGGCATTTATATATTCACAAACACAAACGTACATAGAGATACATAGATAGACAGGATAAACTAATGTAGTAGAAATGGACATTGAAATATGTTTCACACACCTAAAGCAGTTGAAGACTTATTTACCAGGAGTGTCTAAGGGTGCGTCCACACTGCAGTAAAACATGTCATAAACATATGTCGGCAGCAGCACACATCACAAACAAGTAGAATTTCATACAAATCAATGGTTATCCAGCATTTACCAAAGATTCGTGTTTCACTTTGGTTGTTATCTTGTTTTCAACCTGTCTGTGACATGTATGCGATAAGTTGCCGACATGTTACAAGTTTGTGACATGCATGCAGTAAGTTGCCGACGAATATTTGTAAGTTTGTGACATGTATGCAATAAGTTGCCGACGTATATTTATAAGTTTGTGACGTATGCAGTAATTACTGACATATTTATAAGTTTGTGACATGTATGTGATAAGTTGCTGACGAATGTTTATAAGTTTGCGGCATGTATGCAATAAGTTGCCGACGAATGTTTATAAGTTTGTGACACGCATGCAGTAAGTTGCCCACATATGTTTACAAGTTTGTGACGTGTATGCAATAAGTTTCCGACGAATGTTTGTACGTTTGTGACATGTATGCGATAAGTTGCCAACATATGTTTATGACGCATTATTCTGTAGTGTGGGCGCACCCCAAGGTACGACGTATCACATGACAAAAGAAATCTGATGAAGCCATTTTGATTATGCAGAGTGGCAAAAGCGCCCAAAGGGGCTGGGGCGAGGTGTTATTTGCAAAACCGAATAAAAATAGAAATAATAAAGTGAATAAAGCTATGAAGAGGTGCGCGAGAAGGAGAGGGGAAGAAAAAATATATAACCTGTGACGGTGAGGCTGTCGGTCGTTGCCTTACCGCGATTGAAAAGAAGCCGTAGGAGTGAGAGCGTTCCCTTCTGTGTAGCGGTTCTCGTGGGGGAGAGTTGTCGTGTATTTGTTTCCGGTACATTAGCCTTTATCTGTATTTCTCTTTTATCTATTTATCTTTATTTTGTATTCATCTGCTTTATCTATCTATCGAGATCACATTCATGAAGCGTTCGCTAGTTTCCCAGTATCTGTTTCGTATACTTCGGTTTTGTATGTCTGCATAAAACTCTCTCTCTCTCTCTCTCTCTCTCTCTCTCTCTCTCTCTCTCTCTCTCTCTCTCTATAAGAACCGTCGGAGAACCTTGCATCTCTGTCTGTACCTTTAAATGCCTCGCCAATGATATTAAAATGTTATCTAAAGGAGGGTTCCTTTGTGAGAACACGACTGCCATCTTGTGGATGATTCAGTCACTACAGAATCTGCTCGGTCGGAAGGGGAAGATTATTTGAAGGGATTGGGGTGGAATATTTCGACATTATTACTACTATTGTGTCTGCTACTACTACTACTACTACTACTACTACTACTACTACTACTACTGACCCATACTACGAGGAGAAAAGACCCATTAAGTGAAATATTATTATTATTATTACTATTATTACGTACAAAACAGACCCATTGAGTGAAATATTATTATTATTATCATTATTGTATTATTATTATTATTATTATTATTATTATTATTATTTGTGATTGAAAGATGAACCAGAGTAGGGTTCAAGGCACAAAAATTTTACACAGCCTTAAACAGTTATATTATTGGACCCTTTAGAACATTATTATTATTATTATTATTATTATTATGTGTGTTATTATTATTATTATTATTATTATTATTACAGAAGGGGGCCAGTAAAATAAATTTTTGTTTCTATTTTCTTATTGTACACACATTTTATAAAATCAATTGCTCTTGAAGGTATGCAGCAACTCCTGGTACCATTATTATTATGTGTTGTGTTATTATTATTATTATTATTGTGTGTATTATTATTATTAAAAGCAAGATTATCACGAGAGTTGACGGCGGTATAAAATGGCAGAGAGAATGAACTGTGCTATTACGAAAATTAAATCCTTATCAGTAGAAGCAGTATCACCTTTCCATTAATATATTTTTCTTACATTTAGCTGGAAATTCAGGGTCGTGTTTGTTCTTATATGCTAGTGTCTTGGAAGATGTAATAGCGACTAAGGATAAACAAATAAATAGATAATAGAAATGAATTATATGTTATACATATAGATATATATTATGTTATATATTTAATTATATATATACTTTATAATGTGTGTATGTATGTATGTATGTATATATGTATGTATAACTGAATCACTCTTTCGTAGCATTTGCCTTTATTCATACAAGTATATATATGTATGTATATATATATATATATATCATGTATACATATATATATATATATATATAGATATATATATTATTTACAGTATATATATAAATAGAGAAGAGACACAGACACACACACACACAGAGAGAGAGAGAGAGAGAGAGAGAGAGAGAGAGAGAGAGAGAGAGAGAGAGACACTAGCACGACCACAACAAGACCAAATCACAAAACAAACAGACGAAATAAAATAGAAAAAGGAAAAGAATGCCGAGACAGAGAAGAAGGAGGAACTCAGATATTGCATCTTTATCTCGGAGACCTTCCCGTTGCATGACTGTCCGCTTCCGGAACGCCTCCCGCCCCCCCCTGAGGAGCGGGGTCGGCAACTCCCTTTAAAAAAAGATGGAGTGTATTAAAATAACTTTACTCTTCGCATTTCGAAGTAGAGAGAGAGAGAGAGAGAGAGAGAGAGAGAGAGAGAGAGAGAGAGAGAGAGAGGCTTTGGCCTTCAGGCAGCTGAATACAGAGCTACTTGTTTTGTAACAGAGCAGTTACGTATCTTTGTTAGGGAGGCGGGCCTCCTCAACAAAATTCAAATCGTATACATAATATTATGCATTATATGTGTATGTATAGATAGTATAAGTGAATAGATATGATTTTATATTAAATATATATATTACGTTTGTATGTATGTATGTATACACTGTATATGTATATATATGTATGTGTGTCTTTATACACATGCATACATATACATATATATACAGATGTATATATATGTATACAAATATTTATGTTTTAATTCTTAATATTTACTTGCCCATAATAATTGATTACGGCGTCAATAACCTAGGTGTTGTGACGCCAGTTCTAGTAGCCACAATCAATCAGTCAGCTACTGGTTTTGAAAGCTTGGTGTCTTTCGGGAGGGACGTCGTTGTTTTGTTGTGTGTCGTGGCTAGGAATGGTTTCGGCTTTCGGAAATCCTGTAGTTGTTGCTTTGGAATTTCTAAAAGCATCCTTAAAGGCATCTTGTGGATGAGGAGTTTAATGCGTAACTGTTCATTGAATATTCATATACACATATATATATAATACACCTGCATACATACATACATACATACATACATACATACTTACTGTATAATATTTATCGTGACTAGAGATACAGAATCATGATGATTGTTTTAAGACATTAAAAGAATTTTTGAACAAGGAATATAATGCATACCTCTTTTTAAATTATATATATATATATATATATATATATATATATATATATATATATATATATGTATCTATCTATCTATCTATCTATCTATTATATATATATATATATATATATATATATATTATATATATATATATATTTATATATATATTTATATCCACACTCACCCTGGAGAAATATTTTTTTATCTTCTAAAGATTGAAACATCAATTTGTTTTTCACACACACACACACACACACACACTCACACACACACACACACACACACACACACAGAGAGAGAGAGAGAGAGAGAGAGAAGATTCTTTCAACTCAGAAATACCAACAGGAAACATATCTGTTCAAGGCAGCGAAAAGTGTGCGTGTTCGAGGCAAAATATTTTTCTCTGTTAGATGTTTCAGCTCCCCCCCCCTCCTCTCTCTCTCTCTCTCTCTCTCTCTCTCTCTCTCTCTCTCTCTCTCTCTCTCTCTCTCGGACGACATTTTGCCGATTTTTTTCGGTTTGTTTTTCCGTCCTCCCAAATAAAAAGCCACGGGAGATTGGTGAAGATTGAAATGGTCAGTGGGGTTTGGAAAGAGAGAGAGAGTGAGAAGGGTGTTTTGGGGTGATGGATTGTCAGTGTTAATTTTTAATTAATTATCTTTATATATTCGATACTTGTTTATTTTTATTATTCATCTTATCTTAACCGTTTTTTTCTCTGATATGTGGTCATTACATAACAGCACACACACACACACTATATATATATATATATATATATATATATATATATATATATATATATATATATATATATATATATAAATATATATATATATATATACTATATATATATATGTATGTATGTATGTATGTATGCATAAATTTATATATATATATACACACACACACATATACATGCAGGAACTGTCAGTGCATAGTATTACTCAAAATTTGCTTAATTTTGAGATGCAGGAATTATGATTGCTTCGTATTACTCGGAAGTTGCTTAATTTTGAGATGCAGGAATTATCATTGCTTAGTATTAGTCAAAAGTTGCTTAATTTTGAGATGCAGGTGTAGAAATTAGATCAGGAATTCATTGTAGTTTACTCAAAAGTTGCTGAATATCTGAAAGGTATGTCGTGACCAAGAATCAGGGTCACTGGACAGGGTCAGTGCCACAGGCAGAGATTTAAGAAAGCTCTTATCATAGCCATAACTGTTATGGAAGGTTGTCCAGTTTCATAATTCACACTAAACTTCAAGACCAGGTGGTGTCATTCGACCTTGATATGATTTCTTTGAAACGAGGTCAAGGTAACAAGGAGTAGAAGGCAGTAACTCTTATTCCGTCAAAGGCTATAAAATACCAACATTGCGCAAAGTACATTTTACGCCAAGGCCATTTGGAGCCTTAGAGTTTCTCATGACCTGAACTGATCCCATCGTGACCTTGACCTGGCGACATTTGGACGCGGTCAAGGTCAGACAGAAGCAAAAGGAAAGGTTAATCGGAGCCACAACTTTGATAAGGTAGTTGTCGTTAAGATAAGCATAAACCTGAATCAGTTTCTACATTAAATATTTTTGATATACCTGTTCTAATAATGTAATATTTCATAGAGATGCATACGGTATTATTTTATCGTTTATTGCCATTAAGAAAGTCTCGAAGTATTATCAGATATTATGCTGTGTTCTTACAAATGACATATTTCCTATCTTGTGTTTGTTTCTCTTGATAAGCTCCAACCTGGAGAATGGGGGATGTTGATTAAATCTATACAGGACAGTTTGTATCATTTCCATAAAAGAACAAAACTTTATAAAATGAGCAGGTAAAATTATTGGTGTATTCCTTAATCAGTGAATCAGTTACTATTGAACTCGTTGCTAGGCTTTATGTCAGACTCTCTCTCTCTCTCTCTCTCTCTCTCTCTCTCTCTCAAGCCAAAGCTTAAATCTTGTTGGGGTCTCAGGAAATATTAACCCAACCCCACAGCTCTCTACCTTATGAAGATCCCTCGTGAAAAGATTGCCTTCTCGCACGAATATTATGCCTGATATTAAATGGAATCCCGTGTGAGATAAGGCACGTCTCTTACGACCCCCCCCACTCCTCCTCCTCCTCCCTCCTCTTCCCCCCTCCTCCTCCTCCTCCTATCCCTTCATTTCCTCCTGGTAGGAGGAAGGAAGGAAGGGGAGGTTAAGGGGATTAAGGGATGTTGTCCTGCTCTTCTTGGAAGTCATGGAAGGGTAATCTCATGCGAGACACAGCAGTTTCGTTTTTGTGTGTGTGTATATATATATATATATATATATATATATATATATATATATATATATATATATATATATATATATGTATATATATGCGTGTGTTTTTGTGTGTATATATATGTATAGATATATGCATATATACAGCATATATTATATATGTATATATATTCGTATATATACAAATATATTTTAAGCGACAAATATTGTTTAATATATCGATTCACTATCCTTCAGAATAACGTACATTCAAGGAATTATAATTGATAAAGGTTCTTCTCAGGTGTAAGTTATGTACATTATATACTTACACACACACACACACACATATATATATATATATATATATATATATATATATATATATATATATCTAATATATAGTAAAGGAAGTAATTTAGGTAGTGCTATTAGACTGCAAGTACCTCTGTCATTCCTGCATTAGCTTTAAAGTATTTAATTTGAGTAAAATTAATCTATTGCTATTATTTTTTTATTTTCTTGAAAATTGTGCTACTGATCTTGCCCCAATGTTATGCTATCATGTTTAGTATACCGTAAACTTAGGTGTTTTCTATTCTTCTTGGAAGCATCCAGTCGCTACCTGTAATAAGGATTCCTAATTGTAGCTTGTAATAAAGTTCCTTGTATTGAAGAAACTTAGGAAACCTCCCGTCGTCCTTCACAAATTCAGTCAGATCAGCCGAATGATTCACTCACCTGTCATGTTTTTGAGAGCTTCCACCATCATCCTCCCCAGTCAATTTCAAACTCCCTCTCTGACCAGTCATTTCTGCAGCCATTTCCCTTATTCGCTATCACCTCGTGTTCCTTTTCCTCCATTTCATAAATTACCATTCAGGCTTCCCCTCTCCTTCCTGTCACTTGAGGGTCTATCGATCATTCCGTTCTGCCTGGCTCCCCTGCATCCTCCGCGGAAGACGATTGCGTCATCGTTCTCGCCTCCAGCTGTTGATTGCTTATGAAGAAGGGCATTGCTCTACTTGGCCTTCGAAATGTGGTGGTGTAAACATCAATTTTCGGGACTCGGTTTTGTGGAATCTGCATTATCGGGAATGTCCTTTCTGTCCCCTTAACTGCAACCTCTTTCATTCCTTTTACTCTAACTCCGTTCATATACTCTTTCTCCCATCTGACTTTCCACCCTCTCCTGACAATTGTTTCATAGCGCAGTTGCGAGGTTTTCCTCCTGTTACATCTTTCAAACCTTTTTACTTTCAGTTTCCCTTTCAGCTCTGAATGACCCCGTCGCTCACGGCGCTTGCCCTTTGGCCTAAATTATATATTCCATTCCATTCCATTCATCGTGAATGTTTATCATGTATGTGGTTTGTAAAACCACTTGGTTTTGGTGTGAATGCTTGCTGTAATTTACATTCACATGATGTAGACATAATTTATTGTAATTGGTTAAATAAAGACGAACCATTATCATGACTAGCTTAACTATCATGACTAGTTTAACTATCATAGACATTTGCGAAGTAGCAATAACTATCATAGACATTTGAGAAGTAGCAAAACTCGAGGGTAGGGAGATATGACAAGTTCGGAATGTGGAATTCTCAGCCTTCCTCTGTATTCCCTTCATTACATTATTTTCCCTCTATTTTAAAAGACAGGTCTGCCATCTTCTAGGAAGAGAAATGAACAAGTTGCATCGTATGTGAGAAAGTGATTGATTGATTGGTTTCTGTAACGTGGAGTCTGTTTAGACATTGTCAGCAGAAATTAGCATAGGACAGGGAAGATCACATTGCTGTTGGGAATAAATTATAGAGTAAGTTGTGGAGTGAAAGGAAGGTAATCAGAATGTAATTCTGTGAAACGGGGATAATGAAGGAAGGTACAGAAGAGCGGTGGTAATCTTAGTATAATTTGGTCGAAAAAGGGTCTTTAAGGAGTAGAGATTATTTCAGGATAATTTTGCCATGGATAATGAAGAAAGCCAGGCAGGGATTAATGATCTCTTGAAAGTGCTGTAGTCAAAAAAGAGCTTATTATCCAAGAGTCACTAAAGAGAGAGAGAGAGAGAGAGAGAGAAAGCACTATTTAATTATCAGTAACTAAATATGTAGAAGTTTTAGTCTAAATCAGTTGAGAGAGAGAGAGAGAGAGAGAGAGAGAGAGAGAGAGAGAGAGAGAGAGAGAGAGAAGTCACTATTTAATTATCAGGAACTTAATATGTAGAAGTTTTAGTCTAAATCAGTTGAATTATCAGAGACTTAATATGTAGAGAGAGAGAGAGAAAGAGAGAGAGAGAGAGGAATTCCCGAGGCCTCGCCAATTAGAGTGGGAAAACTTTTTTATAATTAAAGTATGTATTGTATTACGATGATGTTGTAGCTATTCTTTTGAATTATAATTTTTCCGGTTAACATATTTTGTCGGCTTTTCCTAGAAGAGGGCGTCTGTGTATACACACACAACACACATGTGCATGTATATATATGTATGTATGTATTATATAAACATATATACAATATATATACAGTATATATATATGTATATACATTTATATATATATATATATATATATATATATATATATATATATATATATACTGCATATATATATTATTCACTGCCACATTACCCTTAGAGTGGGTGGCACAAGATAAGTACAAAACTGCCGTTCCTCCTGCTATATCAATTCTACAACTGATGAATCAAAGTTGAAACCATTGTGAGGAAAATTCACTCTTGAGCGCGCGCGCGAGCGTGTGTGTGTGTGTATTTATACATACATACACTTACATATTTCAACCACCTCTATTTGCACCGAGAGAGGGATCACAGGGTGCAAGGCTTTCTGCGGGTGGTCGTTTGACCTTTCAACCTTTAGGGCGCACTGACCACAGAAACCAGTCGCCTGCTTACAAATATTTGGAGCAGTTGGAAAGATGAGTTAAAAAAAGGAGATAAGCTCAAAAGGTGATAAGTTCAAAAAAGAGATAAGTTCAAAAGGAACACAGAGGGTGATAAGTTAAAAAGATAAGTTCAAAAGGAGATAAGTTCGTAAGGAGATAAGTTCATAAGGAGATAAGTTAAATAGGAGATCAGTTAAAAAAAGAGATAAGTTCAAAAGGAAAACAGAGGGAGATAAGTTAAAAATGAGATAAGTTCAAAAGGAGATAAGTTCATGAGGAGGTAAGTTAAATAGAAGATAAGTTGAATAGGAGATAAGTTGAAAAAAGAGGTAAGTTCAAAAATAGATAAGTTAAAAAGGAGATAAGTTCAAGAAGAGATAAGGTAAAAAGAAGATAAGTTCAAAGGAGATAAGTTCAAAAGGAGATAATTTAGAAAGGAGGTACGTTTAAAAGGAAAACAGAGGGAGATGAGTTAAAAAGGAGATAAGTTCAAAGGAAAGCAGACGATCAAGTCTGTTCGTTTGGCTGTGTAATTTATTAATGAAAGCTCCTTATTTATGTAAAGAGGTATATATACAGTATATCAAAGTCTGCATTATTCATAGACAGAATCTCGTCTGCGCCTGTGAAACATGAACTTTGTGATGTAAATTCTCTTTATTTATTTATTTTCGTTGCTCACTTCCAAGATCCCTTTTTAACTTACAGGGAATGTGGAGGCTGACATCTTATGGAGCCTCTCCCTCCCCCCTCCTCCGTCTTCCTTCTCCTCCTTCCCTTCCCTTCAGGGTGAAAGAGAAAACCTTGTAACTCAATTTCAGACGAGATGGTAAACGTTCCGTAGGAAAAAATGAAAAGGTTTTCACGACATAGATTTTTTTTATCTCGTCGACTTTCAAAAGTGACAAATCGATGTGATTTATCAATGTGAAGACCGCTGTGTGGCTTCCTTTTACAGCGGGTGTTTTCTCTCTCTCTCTCTCTCTCTCTCTCTCTCTCTCTCTCTCTCTCTCTCTCTCTCATGAGCCTTCAAGCTAAAAGCTTTCTATTGGTGGAGTTTTTAAACTGTTTTGGTTTCTGGTAAAGGGCAGTTGGTGTAAATATTTACCTGGAGTTTGAGATGCTTTCTATACTGTAATTAATGCGGCATGTTGTATGGTGGTGTACATATATAGCAGTGAGAATCATTATCTTTCATTTGTGTTATTTTTACATGCACACACATATACGTATATACGTACATACATAAATATACTGTATATATATGTGCTTAAAGTGCACTGCACGCTGTGCACTGTAGGCATTACTAAGGGTTCTTTGCAGGGTCCCTTCGGCCTCTAGCTACAACCCCTTTTATTCCTTGTACTGTACCTCCGTTCATATTCTCTTTCCTATATCCTCCTTTCCACCCTCTCCTATTAATTGTTTCACAATGCAACTGCGAGGTATTCCTCCTGTTACACCTTTCAAACCTTTTTATTCTCAGTTTCCGTTTCAGCGCTGAACGACCTCATAGATCCCATCGCATGGCCGTTAATCTAAATCTGATATTCCAGTTCCAATGCATTTTTGCAAAACTCAGAAACAATGAGAAAACAGGACGGAAAAACCGAATTCTCTCTGTTGCTGTTTGCTCGAAATTCTGCCAATGTATTCTGGCGAGCGGCTGCTGCCTCCCCTCCCCCTCCCATCCTCCCCCTACCCCCTCCCCTCTGCTGCCCAGGTGTCGTTTCATAAAGAATTCGGCCTTAAATTTGAACGACGGATTTTACGTCGCTCATTGAGGAGTACGAGGAGCGTTCTGTCGTGTTTGGAGCGGAGAGGAAGAGCGGCAGAAAGAGTTGGTTGTAATGAGGAAGGGGCGGTGTAAAACAAAGGAATGAGCAGGAGCGTAAAAATGGAGAGTAAAAAGATTACGAAAAAAAAAAACTTGTAAAGGAAATGTGAATAAATACGGTTTTGTGAGATAAAAGAATGAGACGGACTTTAAATAAAAAGTAATATAAAAGTAACTGAAGGTGCTTTTGTAGAACAAAGGAATGAGATGGAGAGTAAACATGGAAAGGAAACATGTAATGAAAATGCGAATAAAGATGGTTTTGTAAAACGAAAGAGTGAGAAGGAAAGTAAATACAAAGTAATAGAAAAGTAACTATAGATGATTTTGTCGAACAAAATGATAAAATGGACAGAAAAAACGTAACGTTAATAAAGATGTATTTGTAAAACAAAAGAACGATGTGGGGGAGTAAAAAAAAAAACAAGCGTTATAAAAGTGAATAAAATATGTTTAATACAAATTGAAAAAATAATAATTAAAAAAATACAAGCAATATGCAATTGCTTGTATTTTTTTAAAGAAATAAAAAACATTGAAGTACAATGTTCTTGTATGTCAATGTGATTAAAATACAAGAACAAGTGGAAGACTAGAAATGAGTTTATTGCTGCTTGAATTTCTAGCGAACGCGAGGAAAGAAAATAAAAGTACACTCGTGTCAAATATACAAGTAAAATAAACATTTACAGTTAAACAAAATATGACGTAAAAAAAAGTAAAATATCACCTGCTGTGCAGGCGTTTTATACCCAGGAGCTGTTAGTAAAGCGATAAAAGATAAATGTATATATTTTTTTATGAAACGACGTGATATAAAGCTTTTCCGCCGTGAGGGAGATCGCAGATGTGATCCTAACCAATGGCGTCGCTTTAATTGTCTGACGTCACTCTATGGTAGGTTCCCATTGGCTGAGCTTGGATCTGAGACTTTTTTGTTTTTTTAATTTGGGCGTGTTCTGTGTGGCTATAGGTGCGTTACATTCGCTTTTCTGTTTGAAAAGTGGTTTTTTGTAGGTCGTTTTGAACGCATTAATCAAGATGTGCTTCTGAATAGGTTTCATTGATTGTAGAGTACCACGTACGGCTGCTAAACGCAAATTTGTATGTATACCTACGCTCTCTCTCTCTCTCTCTGTCTCTCCCAAGTGAAATTTTCAAATTGTTTCCAGGTACTTAATACAAAACGGATACTTGAAATCGAGTAAGTATGAAAATATATCTTTTCTAAGAATATTTCAGAAACCTGGTATCTGTAATTAAAAAAATTATACATAATAATAATAATAATAATAATAATAATAATAATAATAATAATAATAATAATAATAATACTGTTATTATTATTGTTATGAAGCAAAGTAAAAGAAATTTCAGCTACCCCCCCCTCTCTCTCTCTCTCTCTCTCTCTCTCTCTCTCTCTCTCTCTCTCTCTCTCTCTCTCTCTCTAAGCGAAATTTTCAAATTATCTCCAGTTACTTGATACAAAACGGATACTTGAAATCGAGTATGAAGATATATCTTTTCAAAGAATATTTCAGAAACCCGGTATCTGTAATTAAAAAAGATACAATAATAATAATAATAATAATAATAATAATAATAATAATAATAATAATAATAAATTACTTTTATTATTATTGTTATGAAGCAAAGTAAAAGAAATTTCAGCTACTCTCTCTCTCTCTCTCTCTCTCTCTCTCTCTCTCTCTCTCTCTCTCTCTCTCTCTCTCTCTCTCTCTCGTGCGTATGCGCTCCCTGGCAGCAGCATTTGAAACGCACATATGGGGATTTATAGGATTTCCAAACAAGAGACGTACTTCATTGACCTTTCCCTTCTTTTTTTTTTTTTCTTTGTGGTACCTTATTCCTCCTTTCATGAATTATGTATGCGTGTCTTTCCCTCCCCTTGCTTCTATTTCTGGCGGTCCGTAGGACTCTGGGACCCTAGCCGTTGTGGATATTAATACTTGGAGTCACTGTCCCCGTTCCTCTTCTGGGTTGGTTTTATTTCGAAGAAGTGCGGACGTTGATGTAGTTATTTTTTTTGGGGGTGTAATTTTTGGGGGCTTTTGTTTGTGGTTGAAATTGTCAAAAATGTTAATCATTCGTATTTAATTGTCTTGTATGTTAATGATCTAAGCCGTTAAATTATTACTTGGGTTTTTTAGAGGTTCAGTGGACACGTGGGATTTTGTGTGTGTGTGTATATATATATATATATATATATATATATATATATATATACATATATATATATATATATGTTATGTGTATATATATAGATATAATAATATATATATATATATACATGTATATACATGTGTATATATATACATATATATATATATATATATATATATATATATATATATATATATATATATATATATATATATATATACATACATATATATATTACGAATAGTAAAACTGGAATTGGGAAAATTTCACATGCGCATTATATAGTATATATTTATTTATTTATTTATTTATATAATGTATGTGGATGCGTGTTGTTTATATATATACCTACATTGTACACACACACACGCACACACACACACACACACACACGATTAGTTGGTGCTATACATCCCTATATCTCGGCCGTGCTTTAGATAACTGACTAGAGTATCTTTGGGCGTATTTGCAGCGACAAGGTCCACTCCGCTGTCAATTTTAGTTACCTTGCCGTAGGTAACGAGCAAGTGTCCTCGCAGCCAGCGACCTGGAAACCGGAGCTACGCCGTCATATGTGTACAAAGACTTCCATTTTCTTCGTTCGAATGCCTTCATTCTTGCTGTTCGTTTTATTTATTTTTTATAGTCTTTGTCGAGTCGTTCTCTCTTATTTGGTGCAGCTATAGTTTGTCGTGTCTGTTTCATATCATATAGTTTTCAATTCCTTATCAAATAGGTTTTTCTTAAATATGGAAAATAAGTAAGATTATAGAAGTGACTAATGTTGGAGGATTAGAACGTAATTATTAGTTGTGTTTACAGAGGCATATATAGAAGTGTGGAGGAAAGAAATATAGCAGTTAGGTTTGCAAAGTGACCTTTGACCTTGAAAAATGGCTCGAGATATAAGATAATGGGAAAAATAATCACCATCCCTTGGGAACTATCTTACAAAATTTCGTCAACACACCAAATAAAGGGAAGTAGAATAATAACAATAACAATAATGATAATAATAATAGGAAAAAGACCTTCTTTAATACAGGCTTTGTTAAACAAAATGGGAGTTTCAACAGCATTTATTTTATATAGTAAACGCTCAGTTCGTCTTATCAGTTGTTTTTCTTGCGATGGAATGGTTGCAAGCAATTGGCCGATATTCATATCCGGTGGTTTAGTGGTGTGTAGGAGGGCGAAACTAGTCGACATTCCACGAGAACTACCTCCTACACATCACTAAACCACCGGATATGAATATCGGTCAATTGCTTGCAACCATTCCACCGCAAGAAAAACAATTGGTAAGACGAATGGAGCGTTTACTATATAAAATAAATGCTGTTGGAACTGCCATTTTGTTTAACAAAACCAATAATAATAATAATAATAATGCCTTAGGACATATGCGAATTGGTATACGCATAGTGTATTAACTTCAGGTTTGCCCATAAAGCTATTACCGGAGATATACACGCAGAATATCAGCTCTCTCCATTAAGCTTTTGCCGGTATGGTACGTGAATTTCAGCAATCCCGTGAGCCCCGTTGACCTTACCGATGTCACGTGATCCGTTTTACCTTCAGGAAAGTGAAATTATATCCGACGTTCATTGGCCGTCCTTTTAGGCGAAGCCTCTATCGATCGAAATCAGAGAGCAACACTGTGATATCCTGTAACGCCTCTCTCTCTCTCTCTCTCTCTCTCTCTCTCTCTCTCTCTCTCTCTCTAGTTTACAGTTTTGTATCTCAGTATATACCTATGTATTTTCATGCATAACTCTCTCTCTCCCCTCTCTCTCTCTCTCTCTCTCTCTCTCTCTCTCTTTCTCTTTTACAGTTTTTATCTCAATATATACCTATGTATTTTTCGTAACCATAACATTTCCCCCTCTCTCTCTCTCTCTCTCTCTCTCTCTCTCTCTCTCTCTCTCTCTCTCTCTCTATATATATATATATATATGTGTGTGTGTGTGTGTGTGTAAATATATGTATATATGCGTATATATATTAACAGATATATATATATATATATATATATATATATGTATATATATATATATATATATATATATATTTACATAAATTTATACATATATACACACATACACACGAACGCATCCTACCGTGATATTCGATTCCCAAGCAAGCTCATAAAAACTAGAGCTTTTAAAACACTGAAGCCAAATTCCCCATTTCAGACATAAACTCATTCCTGTGCAAGTCGCCAAAATTAATTCACTCCAAAAAAAAAAAAAACAACAACGAACACCAAAATTAATTCCCTCTAAAAATAAAAAAAGACCAGAACAACCAACGCCAAAAATTTATCAAACGAACGGATGTGCTGCGCTCCCTTGACACAGGGCCAAGCTCCCCTTTGTGTTCATTCCGCCTTAATCAGGAATTTCAGGAAGTTTCTTCATCTTGTTTGCTTAGTTCGTAATGGAAGTTCCCGTTTTTCCCCGTCTTAAATTTACACCTGAATACGCGATCACAGGAAAGGATAATACATGGCATTCGCACGATGGGGGGAGAGAGAGAGAGAGAGAGACAGAGACTCAGAGAGAGAGAGAGAAGAATGTTCTTTTTCCTATCTATAAAGCCGTTATTTCCTTTCTGCCCTGAGAGAGAATGTTCTTTTTCATTTCTATAAAGCCATTATTTCCTTTCTGCCTGAGAGAGAGAGAGAGAGAGAGAGAAGAGCGTTATGGGTTCGACAAATACAGGTAAACTCTCAGAGATGAGAACTCGAACCATAAGAGAGAGAGAGAGACGTTATGGGTTCGACAAATAAAGGTATACTCTAAGAGTTGAAAACTCGAGAGAGAGAGAGAGAGAGAGAGAGAGTTGGGCGTCAGTGAATTATCGAACTGACACTTTCGGTCTGGTCGGCCTGGCGACACTGACGTAGAACTAAATCTATAAATCAATAAAGTATTCACTTCATGGGGTTCATGGGTACGACAAAGATAGCGATATAAATTGAGAGAGAGAGAGAGAGAGAGAGAGAGAGAGGAGGGGGGAATGTCGTAACAATCTCGTTAATGCGTTTACTGACAAGAACTATTTGTTAAACACAGTGGGCCTACACGCTGGCAAATTCATTTTGACCAGTGACCCAGATTATAACACTGACCTATCTCAAATAGTTTTAAAGTTTATGGTTAATGTTATATTTTTACTCGACCTTTGACCCTTAGTAAGGCTTTGACCTTGACCTTTCGTTTTAATGAGTTCAAAAGTTACGACTAAGGTTAAATTCGTGTCTGAACTCTGAAGTAAGAACTTGATCTAGACACTTTGACTCCTTAGGGGGGTTAGTGCCGTCAGTGCACCTCGTGCTTTGCCCTGTAGGCATTACTTGAGGTTCTTTGCAACGTCCCTTCATCCACTAACTGCAACCCCTTTCATTCCTTTTACTGTGCCTCCGTTTATATTCTCTTTCTCCCATCTTACTTTCCAACCTCTACTAACAATTGATTCATCGTGCAACTGGGAGGCTTTCCTCCAGTTACACCTTTCAGATCTTTTTACTGTCAATTCCCCCTTCAGCGCTGAATGACTTCATAGGTCCCAGCGCTTGGCCTCTGGCCTAAATTTTGTATTGTATTCAAGACACTTCGATCAACTACATAGAATGTCGAATCCCCAACTCCTGTAGCTAACATAAGTAAAGCCCATGTTCTTTATTTCCCATGATACTGAAATTACAATCCCGTGGACGCACTGCAACCTGTGAAAAGACAAATTGACGAGCATACTCTTCAGTTGGTAGGTGTCCCCTTACTGTAACCAGGTACATAAAAATTAGACTGGAATGAGCCTTTAACAAATCATTAGGGACACTAAAGAGGGTGTTTTAACTTAATCCCTCTTAAATTGATGCAATGTAAACTTTAATGATAAAAAAATGCACCTCATTATTTGGGGCTGAAAAGAGTAACTTTTATTAAGGATTTAGAGAGTGTTTTTTAACATCACGCTTAAGAAGTCAGGTGTGTCGCTTCTTAAGGGCACAGCTCACGCTTTTTTTTATTCTTTTTTCCGTCATATGAGAGAGAGAGAGAGAGGCTTTTTATGGCCAGTTTGGTATCGTATTCGGCTCTTGAATAATGGTATGCTAGTTTGAGTCCTAACGGGACGGAATATTTATGTATGTTATATTATAGGGATTATACGTGAGAGAGAAAGAGAGAGAGAGAGGATTATTTTGTTAATGGTTTCGCACCAGGATTACCTCGTGAAGGTCTTGGTACCGTTCTTAAATATATGTTGAAATATATTGTTATTACTGATCACCTTTTGTCTCCTAACTGTTATTTTTAGTCGTGAGCAAGGATTGCTTCCCGAGAGAGAGAGAGAGAGAGAGAGAGAGAGAGAGAGAGAGAGAGAGAGAGAGAGAGAGACCTTAACCTTACAGACCTTACAGTTCGTTCGGGTTGCCCCAGGTCCCTCAGTGTGAGGCACCTCTGGTGTCTACCAGAGAATTGCTAATGCATCTTCCGGTTTATTTTGCATCTTCCAATCTTGGATGGTCTGGGATGCAGCTTAGATATTTGTCGAGCTTATTCTTAAACACATCTACGCTCACTCCTGATATGTTTCTCAGATGAGCTGGTAGCGCATTGAATAGACGCTGCATTATCGATGCAGTGGAATAATGTCCTGTGTGCTTTCCTTAGAGAGAGAGAGAGAGAGAGAGAGGAGAGTTACAGTCCTAATCCAAAGAAAAACTAATCATGATTATAAAAGAGAGAGAGAGAGAGTTACAGTCCTAATCCAGAGAGAAACTAATCATGGTTATAAGAGAGAGAGAGAGAGAGAGAGTTTACAGTCCTAATCCAAAGAATAACTAATCATGATTTTAAAAGAGAGAGAGAGAGAGAGAGAGAGAGAGAGAGAGAGTTACAGTCCTAATCCAAAGCAAAACTAATCGTGATTACAAGAGAGAGAGGGAGAAAGAGAGAATGACAATGTAAAATGTCTGAGGCTAATGGGATGCATCTGCGAATGACCATTTTGATTATGTTCCTCGTAAAAATTCCATAGAGTGGCCAGCCACCATTTTTTTTGCCCCGTGAATAAAATTCACCTCCGGATAACCTCACACGTCTCCGGATACGGTCATTTGGCCGAATTTGTTTCAATCGACTGCTATTAACCTTGTGGGGGGGGGATCCAATTTTTCCCCTGGCGACGAGGTTTCGAGGAGCGTTCGGTCTTCAGAGAGAGAGAGAGAGAGAGAGAGAGAAGCGTTCTGGGTTCGACAATTAAGATATATACTGATAGATGAAAACCATAATCATAAAGAGAAAGAAGCGTTATGGGTTCGACAAATATGAATGAATAAAAAGCAGTTGAGAGAGAGAGAAAGAGAGATTGTTATGGGTTCAACAAATAAGATATATGCTGATAGATGAAAACTCTGATCATGAGAGAGAGAGAGAGAGAGAGAGAGAGAGAGAGAGAGAATACAAAGATTTTAATGGGATGCATCATCTTTGAGAATTTACTCGTTTTGACAAAAAAAGAAAAAAACAAATAAATAAGATAAACTGAAATTTAAACAACTCTACGGTGCATATGTATCGAGTTTCATTTAATCGCCCTTTAAAATGCTCTTGGTACACCCACTCACCCCCTTGATAGAGGAAGCTTAACCTCTCTCTCTCTCTCTCTCTCTCTCTCTCTCTCTCTCTCTCTCTCTCTCTCTCTCTTATGGTTAGAGTTTTCATCTATCAGTATGTATCTTATTTGCCGAACCCATAACGGTTTCCTCTCTCTCTCTCTCTCTCTCTCTCTCTCTCTCTCTCTCTCTCTCTCTCTCTCTCTCTCTCTCTCTGTTTTTTATTCATTCATGTCGTGCTTGTGCATTTTAGATGAAACTGAAATATTGAAATTGCAAAAAGAGAGAGAGAGAGAGAAAGAGAGATTACACTATATATATATATATATATATATATATATATATATATATATATATATATATATATATATGTATGTATGTATGTATATGTGTGTATGTCAGTAAACAAACAACAACCAATACGTGAACAAACCGACAAATGTGCATCACCATAGTTTAGAATAAACATCACAAAATAATTTATACGTATCTTATACATCTCTATATCTCAACGTATATTATATTGAAAGTCAGTGAAGCGTAACGGGGAGATATTTCTTGGGCCTCCGTCCTTCTGTCTGTCTGTCAATTTGTCTGTTATTGTCACGCCCGTCATTTCCCTGTATCATTTTAGCCCAACGTCAGTGAACACCGGGACAGTAATTTTTCGGTGGCGTTTTGCGTAGGAGTATGTAACAAGACTAGTGTGTAAATTATATATATATATATATATATATATATATATATATATATATATATATATATATATATATATATATATATATATATAATCTAGTGAAGCCCAGATGGTTAACATAAGCCCCTTGACCACTCGTGGGAGCAAGGCGTGTGGCTAGTAGCCCCATCACCTAAACTGCCTGTTAAGGACCGGAGATGTATATTTGGAGACGTTTTATCTGAAGAAAAATGGAGGTAAAAGAAAGAGAGAGAATAAAAGAGTATATTGGTTTCATGTATGTATGTAATAATAATAATAATAACTGCAAAGATTCACTTAAAATTTTTATCATTTTCATTATTGTCACGTCAGACATATTTCTCTTTGTTTCTCAGCCGAATTATTCCCCATCGGTGCAGCTTTATCAGACAGTAAGTCATCTCTCCTCCTTCCCCCGCCTCTCCCCTTCCCTCCCCTCTCACTACACTCCCTTCTCCCCCTTCCTGCATGTACCCCCTCCCCCTCTTTCCTCTCATGGTGCAAGCACCGTTTGGGTGCATCAGGAGCTAATGTCTTTTACGCCTGAAAGTTATATCTCGTCCTTGGAAAACGCATCATGTATCCCCCTGACGGAGTTGTCTCTCTTGGGCTTTTGTTGATATATTTGCATATTTGTCTGTATTTATTTAACACACACACACACACACACACACACACACACACACACACACACACACACACAGACATTTGTAGTCTCCTACTGTTTGTATATGTCTGTATTGTCACTGAGAGAATATTTTGTTTTCTGCCCTAATGAGTTTTGAAGGCACTCCTTTGACACCTGCCAGTGTTTGATCTAGTCTCAAAGGGTTTTGTATGTTCGTCAGCACTGCCTCTGTGATTTATACATTGTGATTTGTAACAGTATGTATCAGCTAATGGCTTGGAAATAAAGTCGAAACCGGTCAGGACCTCCAGAGCTTTCGGAAATCAGTTGAAAAGAGTGAATAGAACAGATTCCCGAAAGCTCTCTGTACAGATTTATTTTTAAATGCATTTGTACCCATACATAACTGTGGCTTTGTTTCTCCAATAATAATAATAATAATAATAATAATAATAATAATAATAATAATAATAATAATAATAATGATGATTGAAAGCCTATTTTCTTGACGGTAATTTTACAGAATGGCAATTATTTATCATTTATTAGATAGAGGGCCAGTAGACAGACAATCTCTGGGGAAATAGACAGTGATTAAAGGATTGATTAATTGAATGAAATGCATAATTTTCCGGCCCGATTGATTCGCTGCGTAATTGAATTTCTGGTGAACAATTAACCCGTGACATTTTATTTTGATAGGATTTTGCCCGCATTTTATTTCAACGACATTTTTTAAAAGCATTTTAATGTGAATAAGGTTTTGATGGCATTTTATTTTAGAATTACATTCAGGTTTTAGGCATATAGTTTATTTTGATCAGATTTAATTTTGTAATTTTATTATAATTTTATTTCAGTGAAATTGTTTTGATTTTGATTAACTCTCCATTTTAATGATATTTTAACGTTATTTATACACGTTTATCCAAGATTTATTAAAAATATTGTTTTTGAGTTTTTGATAACATATTTACGTATTAATAAACTTTTGGGAGATATTTTATTTAGATTTTTTTAAATGACATTTTAAGACATTTTAATAAAATTTCAGTTTTAGACATTTTGCATACAACAAGTCTCAAGGGATGAGAATTAAACAACCTTATCAAGCCAAACCTGAAAGAGACAAAGGATGAGAGTGAGAGATGGAAACTCTCTCTCTCTCTCTCTCTCTCTCTCTCTCTCTCTCTCTCTCTCTCTCTCTCTCTCTCTTCTCCAAAGCTAACAATTAGATTAACTTCTCTATTTGGACTGGTTCAGATCAGATAGACTTAATCTCGAACACAATTAAACCTGGACGAGGAATGTTATTGCAGTAACGTCATGTGGATTTTAACTTGAGCGTTGTTTTAAAAATTCCATTTCGCTCCCTTTCGACTTTGGGCTTCATACAGGATGAAAATTCCTTTCCATACACATTCCCAAATATACTCCATTTTCGATTATCGCAGGAAATCCATACCTGTGGACATCCTCATCTCCCTCTGTCACCTACCTTTGCATTCATGTTACCTAGCACGTAGGTGGTGAGCAGTAGTCTCCATTCTCGATTATTGCAGGATATCCATACCTGTAAACTTCCTTATCTCCCTCTGTCACCTGCTTTTGCATTCATGTCACTAGCACTTATCTGGTAAGCAGTATTCTGTCAACTCCCCTGTGTTCATCTTGTTTTCGTCTTGATGAGTGCGAGGTGTCACTTTAGTGAGCAATATCACTCTCAGTTGCTTCAGGAAATCCATACCTATCAGCAGATATGACATTCTCCCCCCTGTCTACCACATTTGCATTCAAGTCACCTAGCCCTTAGCTGGTAAGCAGTATTCTGTGCACTCCCTTGTGTTCATCTTGTTTTTGTCTTTACAAATGAGAGGTGTTACTTTGGTGAGCAGCATCAATCTTCATTCTTTTAAGAAATCCATACAT
>NC_089770.1:11418500-11423500 GCF_040412425.1 Macrobrachium rosenbergii | reverse complement strand
ATTTTTACAGGGGAACTGACGACAGGATGTTATGTAAGGCATTGTAGCTTTTTTTATCATTATACTCCTGAAAATATATTTGATTGGATATATGCAACATATATATATATAATATATATATATATATATATATATATATATATATATATATATAATTATGTATGTATGTATATATATATGTGTGTATATGTGCATATGTATATATATATGTTTGTGAATTACAGATATATATGAGCTGCCTCAGAATTGAAGTATAAGCTGTGACAGAAATTACGTTTTGAAATTTATCCCCTGTTGGTTTCATGTTACTGAAGTGCCGTCCCCCGTCGTTCTCTTATTGACTGCAAAAAGGAGAGAGAGAGAGAGAGGGAGAGAGAGAGAGAGAGAGAAAAGAAAACAAAAGTGTAACAAAAGAACGACATCTTCGACACGGTCACAAAAGACCTGAACAAAGGTCTTTGGCGATGGGCGCCTGGATAAGGAAGTAACTTGAGTTAATATTCATGATATAAACGATCATATTTCATTAGTTTTATGTTTTATTTTTATATGTCATATTACAGACCAGATATTGTACACCTTTTAGCGTGTGGACATCCGATTTTATGTAACCTAAACTTCACTATTACGTACGATTAATGAAAGGTATCAGCTATTTTTGATTTATTTAAAATGCAAAATCTGTTGGCGGTTCTGTTTTCGTCCTCTGTTATCATAATTACTCCGACTACATGTCAGACCTTTCAACTGATCATATTTCCGTCCGTAAATTTAGTATATTTCCAGATGACTTTCTTTGTATTCATTAAATTGTAACCATTGGCATGTCAGACAGTCTACAGTTGGTCCTTTTTAACCCACTTCCCTGGACCATTGCCGCTCGCGCCAGTTCCCTAAACCAGTGGCTGAATTGCATAGAACGACCTACACCGCAGAAGTTGTGCACTGGCGGTATGTCATCCTGTGGATTAAGTACATTTTAAATTATGTTAGGTCGGCTGTCTCTGCCAGTAATTGTATATTGGCTTCTGACGTAATGCCTACGTAAAACGTGTTATGTAAGGCAATACCTGTGGGGTTTTCATATTATATTGCTTTTAATGGAAATACGACGCTCTGACTTGGAATCCTGATGGAAAGAAGAGAGAGGAAGATGATTTTACTCTTGCAGGTGTATTCTGTATTGTATCCATTGACTAATGGGTGTATTTGTTTATCAGTGTTTATGTCTGTCGACCAGACTGTTACTCGCAAGAAGGAGGGGAAAGATTGAGCAGGAATTGCAGGCTCATATTTACTGTAAATGCGACGAGATGTTCTTGGAAGGTTGAATGAGAGATAATGGTAAATGATGCAGCATGGGTAAAAGAGATGGTCGAGCTGTTGGTGATTCATGGATTTTTAATGGAGCTGTGAATTTTTTATGTTAATGTTGCGGGGAGGTTTTGTAGTTTCATAGTTTTTCTTGCGATTTGCACTTAGAGGAAACCAGGTCTTTTGATACGAAGTTAATTGCATTAAAACGCAGCATGTAGATTCAATCCGTGGTTGTGCAGTGATATAATCCATATCACACTCCTATCTTTATTTGTTTGTTCTTAGGAATAAATGTTTATTCTAATATTTTTTTATATTTAATAAGCATTGTTAGAAATAAAAAAAATCACTTTTAAGAAAAATTACCTCATTTAAAGTTACTACTGATTGAATTAGTTTAAAAACAGGTACTGTTATTTGCTGCCTTTAATAAATTGTGTCTAATTTTGCCAAAATATCGCCTTGTCATCCAGCAAGGCATACGTGCCAAAGGCCGGTGCGTGTTGGTCGTAGGTTTGGAAGAGGGACAACGAAAACTTTTCGACCCATTCCTTGAAAGCGGTAGTGCTCGATGGAACCATTCACATCTACTAAGTATTTACCTTTAATTAGATCCCTTGGCAAGAAAAGGGGTCATCTTTTGATGCTCCTTGCCAGGAACTTGCATTTGGCTGTGGGATGACGCAATCCAATTCAAAGTTGGGATGGAACCTTACTCGCTTCATAAGGCCGTCAGTAGAAGTTATACTGCGTTCACTAATAGATTTTTATTTCGACCTTTCTGCGTTTGTTTGTTTGTTTTATCATGAGGGTCATTAATTGCATCTTTCTCTTTGTGGAATTTTTAGTTTTGGTATACTGTATATGAATTTCTTTTATGACATATTTTGATGTTGCGCGATTTATTCTTGCCTTTTTTTATATAGAATATTTATTTTAAGTGGCAGATTAATATTTTGCATTTTCATGGGAAATGTTTAGTTTTAAAATATATCCAGTATGTTTAATATGTCTTGGTTTGGCGTTGCGTTTTTTTTTTTTGCAAATTTTGATATACCATCTTTGTACGTTGTTGTGCCTTCTCTTAAATTTTGTATATATTCAGTTTTTGACATGTTGCATGAAGGCCTTTCGTTCTCTCTTATAATTCTTATAATTACGTAATCTTTTGACTTACATATTACATATATATATATATATATATATATATATATATATATATATATATATATATATATATATATATATATATATATATATATTTATGTTTATATGTATATATACACATATACATACATATGTATATAAATACGTATGTATGTATTATAGATAGATCGATAGATAGATAGGTAGATAAATGTATGGTGCACCGCAGGGAAACACGAAAAGCCAATACATTCAATTTTATAATTGTATACAATATCACACAGGTGATACGTGAAACATCTGTGTGATGTGGAATTCGTGTTTTTTTCCCCGACACCTGTGCCATTGAATGATCACACCTGTCCGTGGAAACACACCTGTTATGCCCTTAGTATCTCGCCTGCTAGGGGTCAGGGTGATGGCCCTTGTCTAATTTGGTTACGTTGTAATCAGAGGAGGAAGAGGAGGAGGAGGAATATGGGTTATCTATTTATTGGTCATGTCGAGAGAAATTTTGTTGCTCTCTCTCTCTCTCTCTCTCTCTCTCTCTCTCTCTCTCTCTCTCTCTCTCTCTCTCTCTCTCTCTTCAAGTAGTTATATAGGGATTTTTCGTGAAACAACGAAATGGCTCTGTTGACCTATTGAGAGAGAGAGAGAGAGAGAGAGTACTCAAGAGAGTATTGATTAATTACACCCACCTTGAGCCTTTCTCACATACTTACTTACATACATACATACATACATGTGCCTGTGTAAAACATACATACCGTATATACTTTCATACATACATACGCCTATGTAAAACATACATATATACTTACATACATACGTAATACCTGTGTAAAGAAAGCAAGCCTGGGCCCCTCCTTAGAGGGAAGACGAAGCAAAAACGCTGAAATAGAAATATAGAGTGAAAATATAATAAAATTCAAATTCAAAAATACCTCTAGAAAGAACAAGGAAACGACACAATTCATGAAACTGTTGTCATCACCCGAGTTTGTTTTGCAATTACGACATCCCGGTCTCTAGTTATCAACCCCACGGGTGGTAGTGCCCTCAGTGCACCTCATGCGGTGCACTGTAGGCATCACTTAAGGTTCTTCGCAGCGTCCCTTAGGATCCCCAGCTGCAACCCCTTTCATTCCTTTTACACTACCTCTGTTCATATTCTTTCTTCCGTCTTACCTTCCACCCTCTCCTAACAATTGTTTCATGGTGCAGGTGCGAGGTTTTCCGCTTGTTACACCTTTCAAACTGTCAGTTTCCGTTTCAGCGCTGAATGACCTCACAGGTCCCAGCGCTTGGCCTGAATCCTAAATTCTGAATTCTATTCTATTCTGTTCGAGTTATCAAATTCCTTGATTGTATGCCTTGATAAATCTCGGAAGGTTTATCACAGTAAGTTTTCAACATATTCTTTTTGTATCCTGGTTTCAACAGTTTTCTAAATAGTATTTTGTATTCACTGACATAACGTAATATTCCTCGCAAACGTGGGTGGCTAGAACAATCTTTGAAACACACACACACACACACACACACACCTACAAACTCGCGTTGAATCTCTCCACGCTTTCTCCAATACTGTTAATACCTCCACCAACGTAATTGCTAATAAATAATAACTTTGCCTGTGTTTTTGTGTTTTCTGTTTGTTAACCTACCTCGAGAAAAGACGAGCGAAATTTCATGACACTTCGTCATAAAAAAAAAAGTTCTTTATGTTGCCCGCTCCAGATGATTAATGTTTGGTGGATGTGATGAAGATCTAATGGTTTGTTGCATGAGAAATCACGTCTCCCATTTTATAAAGTAAAAGCGTGTTTTGATTAATGCAGTATCTCATAAAAGGCTGTAAAATAGTGTTATTTTGAATTGGTGTCACTGTTACATTGCATTATGATGGATAGTTCTTTTCGCAGTTTTGTTCTGAGAGAGAGAGAGAGAGAGAGGGGTTTAGTTTGTTGGCATCTTTCATCCATTTCTTCTTTAGCATTGTACAATTTCCTGAAATAAAATCAGTTATTTGATCTTGAGTAAAACAAGTATAAAGTGCGCCGAAGTTTCTTCAACGCAATAGACTTTCCTGTACAGCGCATAATCAAGGCCACCGAAAATAGATCTATCTCTCGGTGGTCTCGGTATAATGCTGTATGAGCCGCGCCCCAAGAATCTTTAACCACGGCTCGGTGGTGGCCTATTCTATATCGTTGCCAGAAGCACGATTATGGCTGACTTTATAACCTTAAATAAAATACAAACTACTGAGGCAAGAGGGCTGCATTTATGTTTGATGATTGGAGGATGGATAATCAACATACCAATATGCAGCCCTCTAGCCTCAGTAGTTTTTAAGATCTGAGGGAGGACAGAAAAAAGTGCGGACAGAATAAAGTGTGGGCGGACAGACAAAGACGGCACAATAGTTTTCTTTTACAGAAAACTAAAAAGTAATACTCCTAAATTAATTGTTTGGGCTATAATGCGCTTGATATGTCATCTCTCCGTGTGTGTGTGTTGTGCTTGAAGATGAT
>NC_089770.1:11398500-11413500 GCF_040412425.1 Macrobrachium rosenbergii | reverse complement strand
AATTCTATATCCTTTTCTGTGACCAAAATCACAACATTCATTTCGAGACCCTTGACTGACCTGATTTTACCTACTTGTCGTTGCTGCTGTTCTTACGGCAAGCAATTCTCTCGTTTTGTTACAGAATTTTGTCGGTTAGTTACGAACTTGAGGTCTTTTAATCCCTCTGCCTAGGACTTTAAATTATACTGTTTCTTCAGGAAAACATCTTTGTCTCGACACGATAACCTAATTACAGGAGGTCTTGGAACTATAATGACGTTGCTGTGCCTTCAAGACAGCATTACTTTAGTTTACAGCGCAATTGCATCGTCGGAGTTTGGATATCAATTCGTTCTTTGTGTAATGGTCCAAGCTTTACCCTCAGTATTCTTATTGATGTGGGTTCGAATCCCATCTGGGAAGGAAAATGAAAATTCCTTCAACGGTTTCTTATTGGATTTGAAGGCTTGCAGAGAAAAACGAATCCAAAAGCTCTAGGCAGTATTTATAGAAGTGAACTGAGCATTGTGGCTCTTAACGGTGACTTCTTCTTTATCACTACATACTTATTGATATTCATATTTATATTCCTATTCATATTCGTATTCATATTCCAGATAGGAAATAGTGTGAATAATGGGAGAAAGACGAGACTGAGGAAATATCGACGTGAAAGCAAAGTCTCCGTTCCAATATTCTTAATGGCCTTCTCTGCCCCAAATCCTCCCCCCTCCCCTACCCGCACCCTTCCTCATTTTAATCTGATAGTGAAGCTATATTGGAAAGAAGCTTTTTAATACGAAAACGTCGTCGCTGGAGGTCAATTGTAATGTCTCCTGATTGAACGTTAGGCATCGACTCTCTCGTTCACTTGCGTCGATGGGTTTGATTTTTATGCTGATTAAAACTTTCTTTCTATCTTGGTAGTCGATGTTTCATTAGAGGTTATTAAGGTATTCTGGCGACTTCGGTTACGTCATTTCAATGTTTTAGTTTTTTCTCTGTTCTCTGGAGTTGTTGATTCGAGCAGATGTCTGTACTTATTTGTATCTGGGTGGATTGGATGCTGGTAGTTTGGGAGCGATGACAGAGCTGGCAAACGTGAGCTGAGCTCCGCACTACTGAGCCAAGGTTCCCACTGTGTCTGATTGCACTTTCCAAAGGTGTGTGTATGTGTGTGTTAGAGAGAGAGAGAGAGAGAGAGAGAGAGATAGAAAGCGTTAGCTGAGCTCTGCACCACTTTGCCACGACTCCAAAGTTGTGTGTGTGTGTGTGTGTGAGAGTGTGAGAGTGAGAGAGAGAGAGAGAGAGAGAGAGGGATAGATTTATAGCAAATATTAGTTGAGCTCTGCACCACTCAGCCTAGGCGCCTACCTTAACAGACTGCACTTTTCAAAGTGAGTGAGAGAGAGAGAGAGAGAGAGAGCTAGCAAATATTAATTGAACTCTGCACCACTCAGCCACGGCGCCTACCTTGACAGATTGCACCTTCCAAAGGAGGAGAGAGAGAGAGAGAGAGAGAGAGAGAGAGAGAGAGAGAGAGAGAGAGAGTTCTTTGGCATCCTTTGATCGCGATGATTTATCTTCTATTAAGAGGAGAGTGTCTGCGATAAGATATTGCAACGTTTTATTTTTGGATGTGTCCCCCATCCTTTATCAATCCTGATAAGCCGTTCTGCCATCTCTAGTATGGTTTGGTGGACGTTGCCTTTTAGTATTCGATGGGGAATTAAAAGGAACACTCTATGAGAATTGTAGTACTTTAATTCATGAAGTATTTTAATTTTATTTATTTTTTAGTTGTCTGTAAAAGAAAACTATTGTGTCGGCTTTGTCTGTTACGTCCTCACTTTTTTCTGTCCGCCCTCAGATCTTGAAAACTACTGAGGCTAGAGGGCTGCAAATTGGTATGTTGATCATTCACCCTCCAGTCATCAAACAAACCAACTTGCAGCCCTCTAGCCTCAGTAGTTTTCATTTTATTTAAAGTTAAAGTTAGCCATAATCGTGCTTCTGGCAACGATATAGGATAGGCCACTCACGGGTCGTGGTTCAAGTTTCATGGGCCGCTGCTCATACAGTATTATACCGAGACCACCGAAAGAAAGATCTATTTTCGGTGGCCTTGATCATTCGCTGTACAGAAAACTCGATTGCGCCGAGGAAACTTCGGCGCATTTTTTACTTGTTTGTTTTAGTTTTTTGTGCTGTTGTGCTTTATCTTTTCGAGCAGTTTATAGTATTATCTCTCTCTCTCTCTCTCTCTTCTCTCTCTCTCTCTCTCTCTCTCTCTCTCTCTCTCTCTCTCTCTCGCGTGAAATATTGGCAGCTTACGGCTCGCAACCGGAGTACCCATGTTCGATCCCAGAACAGGCCTAGGAAAGAAATGGTGTGGGTTTGGTACTTAAAATATAGTGTGCATCTGTTGAATTAAATAGGGAATATTGTACTTGGTTGTTGAACAACTTTAGTCGGCTGCATCAGGGCGGAGAGAGAGAGAGAGAGAGAGAGAGAGAGAGAGAGAGAGAGAGAGAGAGAGAGACTGACTGACTGACTGCAGTTTTTACTTGGATGCACTTATGACATTTGTTAGAGAGAGAGAGAGAGAGAAAGAGAGACTTTCCAGTTTTACTTGGATGGACTAGTGGCATTTGTGTCTCCCACGTCCCGCTTGTTTCCAGTGACCCGTGTCTCCCGTGAACCCTTCTTCAAAAGGACTGGTGTCTCCCATGTCTCCCGTCTCCCGTGACCCCTTTTCTCCTTGGCCAGTGGTACGTAATCTTTCCCTACAGCAGCATTATAAGAACAGTATAAGAGTATCTTGTACACATACATATATACATATGTATATGTATGTATTTATATATACGTATGTATATGATTATATATTTGCATGTATATACACGCATGTATGTATGTACCGTATATATATGTATGTATGTATTTATATATACGTATTATATATATATACATATATATACACGTATGTATGTATGTATTATGTATGTAGCCTACCGAGTCAGGCAAAATGGCGTAAGGCTGAAAACTTCATCCCTAAAGACCTGCCGAATTTCAAACATGAACAACGGAAACCATTACATTGCGAGTAAACTCGTCGAATTTATGGCTCGAGAAATACTTTTAAATTGCATCCATAAGTCTGTGGAAATCGTACATTCCCCAGATCACGATTCCATGACCCTCGACGCAGATTCCCCTGATTTGTCTCCATAAAAAATACGAGAGAGAGAGAGAGAGAGAGAGAGAGCATAAAAGACAGAGTAGAGAAGGAAAAGTTACGTTTGCAAATTGCAGTCCGGGCAAGATTGCCAAAGAAAACGGATGGTGCATAGAAAATGAGATGCGAGGCTGAAGCAAGAGATGTCAGATTTCGGGTCCAAGGGCCCAGGATGAAAAAAGAAGAAGAAAAAAAAGGAAATGGGTGCCTGGATTCTAGACATAATTTCACCCGAATTACATCATTGTTCCTCGAAGAAATTACACCAGAGCTGAAATAAGGTCTTTAGGAGGGGGAGGAGGAGGAGGGAGGGAATGTGCTAGGTATCCTTGGTACCGGGGAGTTGGGAGTGGTGAGGGTTAGGTGGGTTCGCCCTCCCACAACCCTTCTAACTCGTCATTCTTTGTCAAATCTCCATAATTCTTCAGATTCCCGTCAGACCTGCAGAAATTTGAGAGAGAGGGAGAGAGAGAGTGGGTTGGTAGGTGAAAGGAGATTGATGTGATACATAAAACATACGCGATAGAAATGAGATAATGCATAAAACATCCCCTGTAGAAGTAAATATACCTTAGTTTAACCAGACCACTGAGCTGATTAACAGCTCTCCTACGGCTGGCCCGAAGGATTAGACTTATTTTACGAGGCCAAGAACCAATTGGTTACCTAGTAACGGGACCTACAGCTTATTGTGGAATCCGAACGACATTATACCGGGAAATGAATTTCTATCACCTGAAATAAATTCCTCTAATTCTTCATTGGCTGGCCGGAGACTCGAACTCGGGCCTAGCAGAGTGCTAGCCGAGAACTCTACCGATTCGTCCAACGAGATGAGTAAATTATGGGATTCTGGAAGTGAGAAATGTTCAGAATCATCTTTGAAAGATGTGATGCAATCATCAGTAAAAAATGCTAAGAATCATCATTAAAAGGCAGTTTGAATCACTACTGAAAGTGGTAAGAATCACTATGAAGGATTCTTAGAACCTGCTGGGAATCTTTCATGGAACGTCAGTATCACCTTGGTTACATCTAGAGAGCGTTACTTATAATCAATAGTTACAAAAAATTGTAAGAATCATCAAATTCAGCTACTCACGTCGTTTGAAAAAATGATTGAGAATGTGCAAAGTGGTAGGAATCACTATTAGAAAATGCTAAGAATCTTTAGTGAAAGATTTTAAGGATTCCTAGAGATGGATTCTGAAAAACATGTAAAAACACTAAGAAATATTTAAAATTACAATCACGACTAATAGATGGTGAGTACAGCTCAAGAAATACATGGTCCTATGGATCCTAAACCAGTTTCCATTTTAGAGCAGCTCGATTCATGAAATGTTGAAGAAAACGCCGAAGTGAGCGTTGCATAAATAACCGACACATTTCTCCCTACAGGATGTGTCTGCAAAACATGAATAACCCCAAAGCAGCTATATTTAGTATGAAGGTCATGGACAATGTTGCAAGTCATCATCTTTGGTGTCTCCTGAAATGCCTTCATTAGTGAAGTTTGAATGTCAGATATGAAGTCGTTTGTAATACTGCAGTGATTGAAGGTGCGATCAAATTCTACGGACTTTGGACCCACCATTTCACCCTTTGGCAAAGTCCTTGCATAGAACTAGAGGGAAATAAAGGTAAATCCTCTCTGACAGATCAAGACAGACTGGACGGACGATCTCCCTTCATGCACGTCTGCGCAGGGTGATCTGCTTTTGTTCCAAGTTTGACTCAATTTCTTGAGCCGAGTAAGAGGAGTTGTGATGATTAGGGAAACGTGACAGACATACAGAATAACAAACAGGCAGACGAGCAAAGGGAAAAACTGTGGCGCTCCCTGACTTCTTCGCTGTGGACTAATAAAGATGAGAGAGAGAGAGAGAGAGAGAGAGAGAGAGAGAGAGAGCAGTATTCATGGGTTCTCAGAAGTAGATGCAAGTTCTATAAATTATATTTCTCTCTCTCTCTCTCTCTCTCTCTCTCTCTCTCTCTCTCTCTCTTCTTCATATATATATATATATATATATATATATATATATATATATATATATATATATATATATATATATGTGTGTGTGTGTGTGTCTCTCTCTCTCTCTCTCTCTCTCTCTCTCTCTCTCTCTCTCTCTCTCTCTCTCTCTGTTGTATATATATGTATATATATATATATATATATATATATATATATATATATATATAACCTGTATATCTGTTTGTATATTTACATATGTCAAATATGATATACATAATCTCCAATTGATACTGAGGTCCTTGAACATCGGCGTCTCTGTCTGAAGAACAAAAAGCGTAAAGGGACCCAGCATCCGAAAAAGGAAACACCTACAACATTGTGATAGATCAAACGGTGTCGCCGTAATTAGTCTCAAACTTGGTAATTAGTTCTGAGGGGAAATTTAGGTTTTGTGCTCAAGTCTCCTAATGAGATACTGGAGGTCCTTAAACATCCAGGAAGCTGTTGCCTTCTTTTTCCTTCTTTTTTTTTATTAAGGGAGATGAGCTGCTTCTGGGAGTTAAGATAATTATAATTTTGGGATAATGAGATGAAAGCAGGTCGTTAGATTACAATGGCCGCATGGAAATTGCTAGTAACGCTGTTAACATTAGTTATTATTATTATTATTATTATTATTATTATTATTATTATTAATATGAAATGAGTTTGCATGGAAGTTAAATTATTTTTCCATATTTAGCAAATTTTGTATGCTCCTTTAACCTTGGTTATAACCTTATTTTATTATTATATAAGGGCTCAACCAGAGTGTGAAAACATTTGTCCAAATTTAGCATATTTTATATACCTGCTTTAACCTTGGTAAAAACTCGAAATATACACTTTATAATTTGGCATGCCCTGCTAATGAAACCCTTTTAGTTGATGCCAAGTTAATGACTATTGTGGCCTTGAACGTGACCTTCATAACAAAAACAGTTCCTGCGGGGGACATGCGTGTTTAAGCAACACACATTGTCGATAGAAAATGAAAGGTGCTAAGAGTTATTTACCTTTGGGAGACGTATCGTGGCTGACTTCTGCATGAAGAAGAGTTGGCCAGGAGTCTGGTGGAGTGGATACGCTTAAGTTGTATCACTACTCTGGAATGGTTTTGGTCATTACAGTTGATAAGCATATGTTAGATTGTTTCTGTATGTTAAGTGAATAAAAGAAAGGTAAGTAAATAACGCCAAGATTCATGGATATTTGTATTTATATTATATATACATATATACATATATATATATATATATATATATATATATATATTTTATATATATATAATATAAATACATATATTATATATTATACGCACACAAATATTGAGCTACAAACGTCGTTTAATATGGGGCCCAGTGTACACCGTGTGTAAGTTTCACGCAAGAAGCCAAATCAAAGTCCTTCAAAAGAAGGCACCACGGCGACCCATATAAAAATGGGGACAAGCTGGGAAGAAGAAGAATATAGGTATATTGAGTTCGACATTAAATGATATTTGCGGCTTAATATTCGTGAATATAAAACAGTCACGCGTGTATAACGGATACACACAGTATATACAGTATATTATAACGCATACACACACATTATATATATATTATATTGTATATATATATACATATATATATATATAAATATATATATATATATATATATATATATATATATATATATATATATATATATATATATATATATATATATATTGTACATAACTGTATTTGATCATGAAAGTCATGTCACAAAATTGATTAATTCGCAAGAAAATGGGAAGCTAATTAGCGGATAGATTAATCTCTCTCTCTCTCTCTCTCTCTCTCTCTCTCTCTCTCTCTCTCTCTCTCCTCTTCACATTTGTTAGACACCCGAGTATCGTTAGTTTCTGTCAGGAATCTCTCCGGGGAAGGAAATTAAATCCCGCATCGACTACATTTTCATTTTAAACTCTGATTAATCTTCGGCCATTCATTTCTCAGTGATGATGAGTGCGTCGTTACCCTCCAGTATGTTTGGGGGTTTCTTGTTTCCGTTTGAGTATGCGCGCGCTCATGCACGCATGGACCTTGTTGCCGTTTGTGCTTCTCTCCACATTGTTATTTCGTTATATCTAGTGGAGTTTTGGATCACTGGTTATTATAATAATAATAGTATAGTGCATGTTGTATGGGGGCTTTAATCCTGCCGCAAGGATGATTTAAATAGTAATGTACGGTTATTATTATTATTATTATTATTATTATTATTATTATTATTATTATTATTATTATTATTATTATTATTATTATTATTATTATTATTATTATTATTATTATTATTATTATTATTATTATTATTATGAGGTTGGCTGCACCATTCGAGTTAATTCATATTGAGGAAATTGAATGATGTAACCATCCTATTATTATTATTATTATTATTATTATTATTATTATTATTATTATTATTATTATTATTATTATTATATTTATTATTATTATTATTATTATTATTATTATTATTATTATTATTATTATTATTATTATTATTATTATTATTATGAGGCTGGCTGCACCATTCGAGTTAATTTTATATTGAGGAAAATTGAATGATGTAACCATCCTTTTTAAAAGAACGTTATTATTATTATTATTATTATTATTATTATTATTATTATTATTATTATTATTATTATTATTATTATTAGCTAGGCTACCTATTCAACATATCCCGAGAGGAAGGCTACACCATTCGAGTAAATATTATATTGAGAAAAAGTGAATGACGTACAGGACTTTACTATTATTATTATTATTATTATTATTATTATTATTATTATTATTATTATTATTATTATTATTGAAAGTAATGAACTTGAACCAATGGTTTCTTTTATAGCGTTGTTGTGACCTCACGACGAGTCTTTTTCAAATTGCAAGTCGACACGATAAAGTTGTTATGGGTCCCGTAAAAGCTTATGGTCCTCATCATGATGAGATTTCCGGGAAGGACCTCTGTATAATCTATTATTAGTCCCTTTTCGGCAAAGTTTGACGGGGGCCTGTAGGGTGGGGGCGGAGGAATGGGGGTCTTCTGGGGCTAAGAACAGGGCGGGCACGGTTTTTTCCCGAAGGTCTAGACCTTGGTTTTTCCCTCCTCCGCTTGACGTCGTCAATAACCTAGATGTTGTGACGCCAGTTTTAGTAGTCACAGATCAATCAATCAGTCCACGCTTACTTTTTCGTCGCGACGCTTCCTTTAACGATCAAGGGGTTTCATTCGCATTTGGTCAAAAGACGTGTGTGAAGTGGAATCTTTCTGCAAATGTGTCTGTTTGTCTGTCGCCTGTTTGTCTGTCTCTGCCTTTCTGTCTGCAACATGTTCCTGTTTTTATGTCTGTTTTTCTGTCTGCGAATGTGTCTGTCTGTCCTTTCTCTCTATCTGTCTTTCTATCTGTTTTTCTGCTCGCGAATTTTTTTTTGTCTTTCTGTCTGTCTGTGTCTGTCTTTATGCTCCGTTTTTCTGTCTCAAACTGTAATGTTCGTTTTTCTGTCTGGACTTTTGTCTGTCTGGTCTGCGAATGTGTCTCAATAATGAAATTTCCCTTTTTTTTCTGTCTGGAACCTGTCTGTCTTTCTGTCTAATGTGACCTTTGTCTGTTTTTCTGTCTGGTGACTATCATATTAAAATGTGTCTGTCTTTATGTCTGTTTTTCTGTCTGCGAATGTGTCTGTCTGTTTGTCTTTCTGTCTGCGAATGTGTCTGTCTTTATGTCTGTTTTTCAAACGTGTCTTGTTGTCTGGAGAAAATGTGTCGTCTGTCTGTCTTTCTGTGCAATGTGCTGGGCCTCTGCAAGAATGTGTCCCATTATTCTGGGGTCGTCTTGAATGTGTTCCGGTCATCTTTCTGTCTGCGAACACCTCAAGATGCTTTGTCTTTCTGTCTGGAGTTGGTTTTCTGTCTGCAGTGTCTGTCTTATTTTATTAATATGTCTTGTCTGTCTGTCTTTCTGTCTGCGAATGTGTCGTTCGTTTGTAGTAGTAGTAGTAGTATTCTATATTGTGTCCATTAATCTTCCAGTTTTTCTGTTAATTTTTGTATGTGTCTCATGGAATTTTTTTTTGTCTGTCTGCATCAACTTTCAAACTGTTAAGAGATATTATTATTATTAATGATTATTAGATAACCGCCAGTACCTTACCTTGATCATCATATTGATTATTCTTATCGGGGCCATTCATTTCGCAAAACGCATCTTGTTGGGAAAAAGGTCTTATTTTTAAGAACCATTATGGGGGTCGTCTTGACGTTGGCACTAAGAAATCAGTTATTAGGCTGATTATTTTATTATTATTATTATTATTATTATTATTATTATTATTATTAGCTCTAGTAGTAGTAGTAGTAATTAATTTACAGTCTGACTTAAACCCAACTAGCTGATGTATTTATTATTATTTTCTTATTATTATTCATTGTTGATTATTATTATTACTCCCCTGGCCACAGAGATTATTAAACTCAGTCTTGCGTTATTATTATTATGATTATTATTATTATTATTATTATTATTATTATTTGACAAGGCCAAAGAGTCTTTTTTTAAACGTCTCTTATATTAAGAAACTCTTATTATTATTATTATTATTATTATTAGCTCTACTATAGTTCTAATTTTGCTGACTTATCCCACTACTGATGTATTGTATTCTTTTCTGACTTTATTCATTGTTGATGCATTGCCATTTTTTCCTGACTAGAGAAATTGTCTTGCAGCGCTTACAGGTTATGAAGACATTTCAACCTCTCTCTCCTCTCTCTCTCTCTCTCTCTCTCTCTCTCTCTTTCTCTGCATCTCTCTTACTTTGTCTTGCTTTTCATAACATTTAGAAGGCAGTCGCCCCCACCCACTCTGTGTGTGTGCTGCGTGCTTTAAGGGCGTCGCTGTTACTTTATCTTGCTTTTTATGACTAGATTGACACGCATCATCGCGTTTAGAAGGCAGTCCTCCCCCTCTCTCCCTCCCCCCTCTCTCCCTCTCTCTCTAATAAATGCGTCAGGATACAATATAAAAACGGTGGTATAGGCCAGTTGGCATTTTAGCTATATGCAAGAAGATGAATTTACGTATGCACCTCTGTCCAAAACAAGCAGAAGCATGCCTATTTCTTGCCTGTAAAGACAATGAAGTCCGCAACGTATCAATTGCCCTGACATTCAAAAGCATATTTGCGTCGCCGTCCAGAGGCATCGTCGAAATATAGACGGATTGCCAGATGCGAAGCGTCACTGGGTTGAGCGAAAAGATTTGGGGTATTGTCCGCGATTCAAGTGGAACTCTCCTTTGTCAGGAATGAAAGAATATGAATCATCGCTCGCATTTGGTGACGTTGCTGTTTGAATGGTTATGCAACAAAACTCCGCACGTGAAATTTACTGCGATGCATTGTGATGTGTGTCATCGGTATGTGATGCAATATATATATGTATATGTATGTATATATATATATATATATATATATATATATATATATATGTATATATATGTATGTATATATATTTATATATATAAATTATATATTTTATATATATACATATATGTATATATATAGCCCATACAGAATCTAGTGGTCATTTTTTTTACCAGATACCTATGTAATTGCAATACAAAGCATAAGATCCACAAAAAGAACCAGATTAAGAATTTCGGACGTCCACAGCAGGATTCGAACCCGCGTTTGGTATATATACGCACAGTATGTAATATATATATATCAGAACAATATATATATATATTATATCAGAACAAGGTACCGGTACCAGGTCACGTTAACCCACCTGACTATGATGAAGCCTTTTTCGTGGTCAAAGGGGTTAACGGAACCTCATTCCGATATACCGAATGTGGGTTCGAATCTTGCTACGGACGTCAGAATGTTTAACTTGGTTCTTGTTATTACAGTTACATTATTATTAGATGGTTAGGTATAACTTACATTGTTATAAGAGAAAATGTAAGCTTGGTTTTGACTTGCTGTTAAGTTTTATGCGTGAATTCAACAAAATAGTTGAGAGAGAGAGAGAGAGAGAGAGAGAAGTTGAATGGACCTCGAAAGGAGGCAGTGGTGTGGTTGTCGATTAGATAAATTGCCTTTGATGCAATCCTTTGCAGGCAGATCCTGCAGACATGGAAAAAAGAGGCCATTCGGGTGGAGGATTTATTTTAAGAGACAGTATTAGGGTATTACATCTCGACAGTTCACTGACTTCCCTCCCTTCCACTGCTAAGATTTAGAATCCTGCCTTTGTTTTTTCCGGGTCTGGGCAAGAAAAGGGGATTGGGCTATGACCATTGGTGGTTGCTATTTTGCGGAACTTATTTTCTTCTGCTAAGTTTTGTTTGTTTGGGTCTTGGCAAGAAAAGGCAGATAGGTTGCCTGTTCCTTTGGTGCTTGCTCTGAAAAATTATGTGGAATGGACGTGAATGACAGCAGAGGGAAAGGCCTGGAAAAGAACGTTCTAGAAAAATCTGAAATGACAATGAATAGAATGGCCTGGAATAACTGATGTGTCTGGTTCCTTGATTGCGGGGCATTAATGACCAATTTATGTACCCATTATGGACCTAAGCCTGGCTGGAAGAGGCTTGTTAATTGTATGATTAATATAGAAAAGTAATAGGTTGTTACTAAAACTTTGCTCGAACTTCAGTGGGACCCAAATCTTTAGCTGTCCTGAGGATGTTGTGCAATTAGAACCTCAAAAGTTCAAGTGATGATGCAGTGCATTGCTACCCTGAAACAATTCACCTTGTATTTAACTTATTAATTTATATTTTGTGTGTTTATTTATTAATTTATTAATTTTTTTCTTTCCTGATGACTAATCTCTTCTTTATGTATTTCCTGTTATCTTCTGTAAATTCTTTCAAATGAACATGTTCTTTGGAAGCTTGAATTTCGAAAGTCAGTGGTCCCTATAGACATGCGCCTTATGAATAGGGTTTAACTTCTGAATAATAATACAATAATAATAATAATAATAATAATAATAATAATACAATAATAATAATAATAATAATAATTGTCTAGCTGTTGGAGGAGGTGGCTCCACTTGAAAGGGACTGGATAGCTCATGGCAACTACTGTTCTCTGTAGATTTAGCCTAGGCTTGATTACCAAAGCCCATTGTGTGATGGTCGTTGGTTTGGAAGAGGGACAATAACAACTATTCGATCCTGCTGGGTTGACAGAGCTTTGCGTCAACCACAAGCAGTAATGAGTTTAGAGAGACAATGAAATAACTAATAGCTATATCCTTCCTCCCTTCTCCCTCCCCTTCCCCCTTCCCCCTTCCCTCCCCTCTCCCCCTCCCCTCCCCCTCCCCTCCCCATTTAGAGAGGCAGTGAAATAACTAATAGCTGCATCCTTCCACCACTTCTCCCCCCTTCCCATCCCCTTCCCTTCCCCATTTAGAGAGGCAATGAAATAACTAATAGCTACATCCTTCCTCCTTTCTCCTCCCCCTTCCCTCCCCTCCCCTTCCTCCCCCCCATTTAGAGAGCAATGAAATAACTAATACCTATATCCTTTCATCCCTTCTCCCTCCCTCTCCCTTCTCCCCCTTCCCCTTCCCCCTTCCCTTCCTCCCCTTCCCCCTCCCCTCCCCATCTAGAAAATCAGGGCTCGCTCTTAAGCACACACGCTCTTACTGACGGCATCATGCAAGTTTAAAATCCCAGTGGACTAAGAATGTAAGAAGATCAGATGTGAAGAATCCCGGATCAGGATGTCGGATTTGTATCTAGATAAATCGGGTCTTTGTTCTGTTTGTATTGGCGAATTTTTTTGTCTTTATTTTTTTGGCGCCTGGTCTTTGAAGTTAATTAGGGTAAAGGTCGCGTGTGCACTTTGGTGGAAGTCAGGCTTACTTTCAAGGTCATTAAAGTCTCTAATGAGGGTGAATAGGTAATTAGTTATAATTTCTCACTTATATATACATGTATATATATATATATATATATATATATATATATATATATATATCCCTTAGTAATTATTATTATTATTACATATTATTATTATTATTATTATTATTATTATTATTATTATTATTATTATTATTTGAGAGAGGGTCTTCTTCCGAAAAGAAGACCCTCTCTCAAACAAACTCCATTGAACAGTATGGCCGCCTGGATGGCGTTTAGTCTGTATTGTAATATTTCAATCCTCTCGAATGAGATTCTTTTAGCAGCAGGTAAAAATCATACAGCAGCCACCCAAAGTTCATTTATTCCTTGGAGAACATCCCAATAAGTATAGTATTATTATTATTATTATTATTATTATTGTTATTATTATTGGTAAGTTATATCTCATAACAAGATTTAGATCGAGAGAAACAAAAAGCAAGATAGGAACACCTGGGAAGGGCTCATTAAAAACGGTGACCCCGACAAAGGATTAAACTTAGAAGAAGAAGAAGAAGAAGAAAAAGATGATGATTCACTTCTTCCTTCACCTTCTTACTTTTATATCAAAGATGAATCCTCTGGGCTACGTAAGGACCTCAGGATATCCTTCCCATCATGTTCTTATGGTGATAACTCATTATATCCGTCCTATCATTTTCTTTTGAAGGTAACTCATTATATAGTAACCATCTTTTTCTTGTGAAGATAACACCGTATATCCTACCTATCTTTATCTTATGATGATGGATTTGCTTTCCCCTGCTTATAGATTATGAGAAACCTCGAAATGATTACGAACACTTAATGACTACTAATCGCCATCTTTATCCCTCTCAAGAATATAAATACAAAGAAAAGGGAAAATACAAAGTGAAGATTGCGATAAGACTCTCAAAGATATAAGCACGAAAAAAAAGGAAAAAGGAAAAGTCAGGATTATTATAAGACCCTCTATACAAACGCCTCTCCCACTACGAGGCTAATTAGCCTCCTCCAGGTGAGTTCAGGAGCCTGCTGGAGAAGATCTACGTAGATTATCTCCATCAGAAAGCTCTTGTCTGTAGGGCCATTGACAAAAGGATTTCTTCGCCGACCCTCTATCCTGAGAGGATTCATCCTGGGAGGTCATCTGGCAGAATTCATCCTGGGAGGGTTCATCCAGGGAGGATTCTTCCTGATAGGATTCTTCCTGAGAGGATTCATCCTGAAAGGATTCTTCCTGAGAGGATTCATCCTGGGAGGGTCCATCCTGGGTGGTCATCTAGCAGAATTCATCCTGGGAGGGTTCTTCCTGACAGGATTCTTCCTGAGAGGATTCATCCTGAAAGGATTCTTCCTGAGAGGATTCATCCTGAAAGGATTCTTCCTGAGAGAATTCATCCTGAGAGGAAGAGAGGGTTCATCCTGGGAGGATTCATCCTGAGAGGATTCTTCCTGGGAGGATTCATCCTTTGAGGATTCATCCTGAGAAGATTCCATAAGGAGGTCTTTTTTCCTTCCCGTTTATATTGAGTCTGAAAGATCTGTGTCGATCAAGGAGAGACCCGGGTTCGATCCTCCGACGTCAGAATGTTGTTTCTAAATTGAAGGCCCAGGTTCGAATCCTGACCTGGCAGCAGCTCTTATCAGCTAGGTTATTCCAAAGTTATAGCGAGTTTGGAATCTAATGTGAATCATGTATCTGGTACGTTGTCGGCTGTTGTGGGTTACAGCTAAAATTTGCAGAGAGCCGGAAGGCAGAGATATATATATATATATATATATATATATATATATATATATATATATATATATATATATATATATATG
>NC_089770.1:11376000-11393500 GCF_040412425.1 Macrobrachium rosenbergii | reverse complement strand
TATACCATTCTTTGTACGTTTGTGTGTGTGGGTGTGAAGAGAGAGAGAGAGAGAGAGAGAGAGAGAGAGAGAGAGAGAGAGAGAGAGAGAGAGAGAGAGAGAGAGATAGTATGAACAAGGAAACTAAATTATAGCATTTCTTGTATGTTTATAACAGTGTATATACATCTGTGTATGAGAGAGAGAGAGAGAGAGAGAGAGAGAGAGAGAGAGAGAGAGAATCGGTAATAGACTCCCACCCTCGTATATTGACCCACCTTGACCTTGAATGCTGGCAGGCGGGTTGAGCGTCAGTCAAAGTCTGCATATAAATTATTTTCCGATTCTCTGTTAGTGTTTTTTATGTCTTGACTACTATGATCTCGATATATTGTATTTCCGAGCCGCTATGTGTCCTCATTGCTTGGCTTATTAATTTTGTTTGAGTTTGAACAGTTGCGCATTGTGTTAGTACACTATGCGCTGCCATTTAAACTCACATCCATATTCATATATATATATATATATATATTCATATATATATATATATATATATATATATATATATATATATACACTTATATATATTTATATATATATATATATGTGTTTGTGTGTGTATTGACACTTAATGTATATATATTCATACACACATTCATATATGTTTATATATATACAGTATATATATATATGTGTGTGTGTTTTCAAGTGTGTATACACTAAATATATTATTTTTACTGTGACTGTTATTACAGAAAATGACAGCTGCTTCATAAAAAAAAAAATTTATGGTCAATATCTTCTGCTTTTATGATCTTCCCTCTGTTCCTTTTTTATGGCCACCAGATGAACTCCACGTGGCCGCCTAATTCATTTCATTATCCAGCAGCTCTGACAGCTGTTTAGGTACCTACTTTGCTCTGTCAGTGTTTACCACAGGACTGGTAAACGGTTGATCTTTGTTAAATCTTGTGGACGGAAAAGTAGGGTCATTTATTACAAGACAAGGTTAGGTGGAAGCTTGGATAGATGATGAACATAGGAGGCTGTTAGGATGAATGATTTATCTTGTAAATAGTAGGGTAAGATTGCTTAAAAATGTCTAAATTATACGAGTTACAACAATGATTTGGTAACGAGTTGTGATTGGGAAAAGTGGATCAATGCTATAAAGTGGCTCGGTCATGTTTGGAGAATGGAGGACTGTGGGTCACTAAACACTTTATGGAATACGGAAGTAAGGGAGGAAGAAGTCTGGGGTATTGCTCGATTAGAAGCTCCTTAACCAGTAGGAACTTCTAGATCTAGTAAAGGATGAAAGTTATTGACATAGTATGTGTATGTGTGTGTGCAAGGGGTCGACAAGCTGCTGATGAGCCTTTGGTATTGGGATTTAATCTTTATGCTCTGGAATTTTTTCTGTTATGTACCCTAAGACCTTCGTTTAAAATTTCCGTTGCAGTAACCTTTCAGAATTACGTGCGTTGGCCGACTGCCCGCATCTCTTCAGCGAGTTGCGGCCCACGCACGTGATTCAGAAGGGGTCCTGCAATAGAAAAACTTTTCAAAAAGGGCATGGTGTAGATAATAGAAAAATTCCAGGGTATATAAATAGAATCAAACCCAATCTGTTTCTCCATTTTAATACTCATGCTACCATGGGTATTTTTAATACATTTTGTTTTCTGGAAAGAAAACTATTTGTCGGCTTTGTCTGTCCGTCCGCACTTTTTTCTGGCCACACTTTTTCTGTCCGCCCTCAGATCTTACAAACTACTGAGGCTAGAGGGCTGCAACTTGGTATGTTGATCATCCACCCTACAGTCATCAAACATGCCTTGCAGCCCTCTAACCTCAGTAGTTTTTATTTTATTTAAGGTTAACGTTAGCAATAATCGTGCATCTGGCAACGATATAGGCCAGGCCACCACAGAGCCGTGGTTAAAGCTTCATGGGAAGCGGTTCATATAGCATTATACCGAGACCACCGAAAGATAGATCTATTTTCGGTGGCCTTGATTATACGATGTACAGAAAACTCGATTACGCCGAAGGAACTTCGACGCATTTTTTACTTTTTTTTTTTTATTCGCTGAAACAGCATAACCTGGAATTTATCTTTGATCTAATTCCTCCATATATGAGAGAATATACTTAAATAAAGGATAACATAGATAACTAATTGTGCTGAGTTTATTTAAACTATTTATAAGAAAACCAGAACATAACGGCAACAGTAGCAAGTCATCATATCATCATCATCATCGTCCGTAAAGTCTTCATTATAGTGGACATTACAATGATTTCTAGATATCGTGTTTTCTTATGGTCACTTTTTCATTTTTGACAAAAACTGCACCAATAATTCATCACCCCAACTTACTCATCATCATTCGTAAAAACACCCTTATTATAATCATCACCATCAAGAATATCATCATAATTATGATTTTTATTGACATTAATAAAATCATCAGCTGAATCATCATCATTATGAAATTTGAAATTCATCATAATCACGACCACCACTTGCAAAGGCATCGTAATGACCATCATCATCACCGTTATTAAAATCATCATAATGAGTATCGTCATCACCATTGTTAAAATAATCCTCATAATCATCTTTATTAGTAAAATCATCTTCATAATGAACATCATCATCTCTGTTAGTATTATCATCATAAGCATCACCATCACCATCATTAGTAAAATCATCATCACAGCAAAATCGCCATTTCCATTGGTAAAATAATCTGGAGCATAATCATCATCATCATCACCGTTAATAAAATCACCATCATTATCATCATCATTATCAGCGTAACCCGCAACACCATTAGTAAAATCAGCATCAGCTTAATCATCATCACCATTGGTAAAATCAGCATAATCAGTAAAATCATTATCAGCGTGTTCATCATCACCATTAGCAAAATCATCATCATCACAATCATCTCAAAATCATCATGACGTCATCACACAACCAGTGAAACTCAAATGACATATGCGGACTTGACAGCTGAGGCCCCTTCACATGTTCTCCCCTCCCTTGTGTTTGGCTAATGGACCTCCTTTATAAGAGACAGAGTCCCGGCATTGATGGCACTCATTGGAGTGCCACTTGAGGAGGAGGGGGAGGAGGAGTCCAGTATTTTGAGCCATGGTGTGGAGAGGGGGGGGAGGAATTTTTGGAAATTAATTTCTGATGAATGTTGAAAGAGATTGATGGAAATGGATTTTGATTTCTTTGCTATTATTATTATTATTATTATTATTATTATTATTATTATTATTATTATTATTATTATTATTATTATTATTATTATTTGAAGTAAAAATTAATCTGTTGCGTTGGAATATTTTATGCATAGGTTTTCATATTTTTATTATTAAAGTATCAGTCTATTAATGTGATTAAAAATAAGAATGATTATTATTATTATTATTATTATTATATCTTCTATTAAATTATTTAGAAATAACTGGAATTCTTAAACATAATAGGACAGTTGTATTATTCCCCATTGAATACTGATACACACGTGACATCATTTATTTGAACGCAGTACTTTCAATTTCCGATATGTTTCCTAACTCTCATGGCTAAAACTTGGAAGAAAAGACGAACATTGTTCCTAGGCTTTTTTGTTTATTATCTTTGCGGCAGCTGTTTCAGCCATTAACTCAGGCCTATCATCGGGGTCTCGCCTTTATTACACTGTAACTACAATGCAGTATGAATGCCGGTATAGTTCAGAATAAATGCTTAACACTGGAATCAAAGAATTATCTTAGATATTTGTACAGTCCAGACGGTTCAGGTTGATTATTTACGTTTATATTTACTGCAATATTATTATTATTATTATTATTATTATTATTATTATTATTATTATTATTATTATTATTATTATTCATAAAAACTCTCATATAATACCATGAATCACTAAAATGGTGAAGAAATCCACAGTGGTGAAAATGTAAGTCTCTATTAGAAATATATTTACAGACGAAAGCTTTCGTGCAGGTTCACAAAAGCTCTCTTTTGTATATATATTCCTAATATATATTCGCATTCACACCACTGTGGATTTCTTCATTATTATTATTATTATTATTATTATTATTATTATTATTATTATTATTATTATTATTATTATTATTATTATTATTGAATGAAATGGTCGCATTTTGCGAATTGATTTTATGCTGAATTTTCTCAATTCTTCTAATAATTCGCTTTTCCTTCACATCAGTATCAGTCAAGAATTGTCCAATGTTCATATTTCGATGGATGAAAGCGTAATTTCTTACAGCAGAAAATCTTTATATTAAAACATTACAGCAGGTTACTGAAACCTGGGATGTAAATCCTTAGATTTCCCTGGTGGTATTATTATTATTATTATTATTATTATTATTATTATTATTATTATTATTATTATTATTATTATTCACAGTTAGGATTGAAACAATAAAACGAGTAAAAATAACAGGGAAGGGTATGCAAATAAGGTAAAAGCAGAAGATGAATGAGGGTAATGGAGCGTGCTTCATGCAAGAAAAGAAGCGTAAGACGGGGGGAAGTGATTGAGGGAAACAATAGTGCTTGTGTAATGGGATCCCCTTTGAATGTTGTAACCTCACTTGGGAATCCAGGTTTGATTATTTTCCAGACTCATGCTGATCACACACACACACAGACATAGACAGTATAGATATAAAGACAAAATCCAGGAAGGAAAGAGAAACAATGGAGTACTGCAAGACCTTTCGACTTCTTGTACTTGACTCAGCTAGGTAAAGGACAAGAAGTCGAAAGGCCTTGCAGTACTCCATTGTTTCTCTTTCTCTCGTGCATTTTGTCGTTATTTATATATTCATCACGCAAGTCATATTTCCAGATTCAGTTGTATATATATATATATATATATATATATATATATATATATATATATATATATATATATATATATATATATATATAACATAGTGTAATATAATATAAATGTAATGTAAATGTAATATACTATAAACTCTTTGTAGGTAATCCACGTTTCCTTTGCCAAGCCAGCCAGGTTCTCAGAAGACGAATCGGATGACTTGGAGTCTAATGATGCGATTTTCTCCTCTGACGGTGGAACTAATTCAGGCGGAGACTTGAGATATTGCTCCTCCTAACTGTTCTCGAATTTCACAAACTTTAGGTGAAACGGCTCCATTTTCTCTCTCTCTCTCTCTCTCTTGTCTCTCTCTCTCTCTCTCTTTGTTCATCACCTTGGTGAAGTTGTTCCTGGAAAGGAGATAAAATGTGCTTGCATAGATTTTGACTCTCTCTTCTCTCTCTCTCTTCTCTCTCTCTCTCTCTCTCTCTCTCTCCTCATTTTGTAGAGTAGTTGTTCCATGGAAAGATTTATGAAGTTGTGCTACACAGATTCTTTCTCTCTCTCTCTCTCTCTCTCTCTCTCTCTCTCTCTCTCTCTCTCTTCTCTCTTCTGTTCATTACCCTGTGAAGTTGTTCCTGAAAAGAGATGAAATGCGCTACATAGATTCTCTCTCTCTCTCTCTTCCTCTCTCTTCTCTCTTTATTCAGGACTCTTTGTCTGTATATATGTATTATAGATATATACATAGTATTATATGATACATATATACATACATACATAATGTATATATGTGTGTATGTAAGGTATATCTATATTACTGTAAATATTTGTGTGCGTATGTGTGTATGTATATCAGAAACATGGTCCTGTGTGTGTGTGTGACAGAGAGAGAGAGAGAGAGAGAGAGAGAGAGAGAGAGAGAGAGAGAGAGAGAGCCAGCCAGCCAGCAAGCTTTATTTACGTATTTGGTTGAGCATTTTACCCACTGGTGCGTGTTTCACGGCCAGACAATTATATTAAAAAGGATTTTGGAATAAGCGGAGCGCAAAATGAATTTTGTTGGTGTTTATGAAAAAATATTCGATTTCACCAGGCGCTTATTTAGTTGGTTAGTTGCTCGTTTTGGGTGATAATTGTTTCGTTGGCAAAATAAATACGAAAGTGGTTTTAGGCGTGCACAGGAATAATAATAATAATAATAATAATAATAATAATAATAATAATAATAATAATAATAATAATAATAATGCATTGGTGATAAATAGCGAATAATAATAATAATAGTAATAATAATAATAATAATAATAATAATAATAATAATAATCATGATGGTGAAGAAAATTAATAAACATAAAAACTGCTGCTGAACAATAGTTGTTCTTGATGATAATATTAATGTCACGTAGATTTTCCAGGTTGTGCAATGTTCGACATTTCGTATTGCTTTCTTTTTGTGTATTTAATTTGTTTAGGTATGATTTATTTTTTTTCTTTTCCTTTGTTTCTCAACTTTCAACTTTCTCTACGGCGTCCTGGTTTTTTTCGTTATTTATTTTACTAAACTGTTTTAATTGTCTTATCTACTAGTTCTGTTAATCTTTTCCTCTGTGCCCCAAGTTCTTTTACTTTATCGTTATAGTATACTATATATATATATATATATATATATATATATATATATATATATATATATATATATATATATATATATATATATATATATATAACAATTAATATATATTTATTATTATATATATATATACATATATATATATTATATATATATATATATATATATATATATATATATATATATATATATATGTGTGTGTGTGTAAATAAATTTTTTTATTCCTTATCATCAACATTCATTTCCTTAGCCTCCTTCTTCCTTTCCTCTTGTTCTCTCTTCTCTCTCTCTTCACATTTCATCGTATTTTCACCTGATCCTATTTTATTTCGCCTCATTGTCATTTTCCTCGCCCATGTTATGCCCGATGGGGCTGTGTCCTTCGCCTCGCTAATAGGAGTTCCTTGTGCGCGCATGAGGGGTCGTGTTTGCTTTTGTGGGTCTGCGCGCGTTTCTGAGAGAGAGAGAGAGAGAGAGAGAGAGAGAGAGAGAGAGAGAGAGAGAGAGAGAGAGAAAGAAATGTGCGTTAAGGTAAAGGAAAAATGATGTTTTCTTAAAAATATTTATGTGTGTGTATGAGAGAGAGTATTTGAGTTTAAGGTAAAAGGAAAATGGTGTGTTTTTAAAAACATTATGTATGAGAGAGAGAGAGAGAGAAAGAGAGGTGTGGGTGTATATGCGTTTAAGGTAAAGGAAAAATCGTGTGTTTTTAGGACATTATTTGTGTTTGTTTGTTTGTGAGAGAGAGTGAGAGAGAGAGAGAGAGAGAGAGAGAGAGAGAGAGACTTTATGTAAGACTTAAATGAAAAAACTTATATTTATGTTATGTTTTCTTTCTCATATCTTTGGCTCGAATCGCCTTTTCACAGAGAGACCTGATATTACACCGCTCTTTTTTTATCACATAAATAAGTCTTCATATGAAAGGCGAGCATTATTAATATAGAGACTCTTAATAATGTCAGTTATTCACTGTTGCCTTTTATTCCTCTCTGTTATTTCTCATTAGGGGGAGTGAGCTCGTATTTCTTCCCCATTTCTCTTCGTTTTCTGTCCATCACTACTCCATTATTTCTCCCCTTATCTCTCTGCCCCTGTGTGTATCATTTCTCCTTTTCTCTATCTCTCACTCTGTTTTTCTTATCTCCTTCTCCGTCTTTCCCTTCTGTCGCATTTTTTCCTTCTCTTTCTCTTCTCTTTGCCTCAATTTTCTTACCTGTCTTTCTTCAGTTTGTGCCTCTCATTTTTACTTCTCTGTCTTTCTCTCCTTTTTCTCTCTCATGCTTCCTTCTCCATCTTTGTTCCTTTTGTATCTGATTTTCCTTTCCGGTCTTTCTCCCTTTTGTGCCTCTCACTTTTCCTTCTCTATAATTTTTTTTTACGTCTCTGTTTTCCCCTCTCTCTTTCTTCTGTGTGCTTCTCATTTTTCCTTCTGTCGTTCTGCCTACCTAACCTCAGTTCCTCCTCCTCCTCCTCCTCCTCCTCCTCCTCCTCCTCCTCCTCCTCCTCCTCCTCCTCCTCCCGCACCTCAAGATTCCATCTTCTCTTCTTCCAATCGATGACGGGAGGTGTCGCTTCCTGGGCGAAGCCTCGCCTTCCACAAGGGCGAAAGTCCCTCTTTTGGAATGAGGAATATCGCCCATCCCGACATCCCCTTTCTTGGCCTGCCAGCGAACAGGTGGGTGGCTTTGGGAAGAATGTTAAGTTCCTTATTTATCTCGAAAGGGAAAATTGTTGCTTTTAAGCTCAAAAGACTCGACTTATTGGGCGGTAATGTTGCTCATATATTTTTGTTCTTTTTTCATTTATTTTCGCAGAATTTTCCGTGACGATCTGTTAATGGAATGTTGGGTGTGTTCGGTTGATGGGGGGTGAGGGGGCCGGCGGGATTGTAACTTGAGGTTCTCGAAATGGTATGTGTTGGGTAAACTGTTGATATATGTTAGTATTTTTATTTTTTGGAACGATGTTATTGAATCATATATAAATTCCGTCCGTCGTTTCATAAAGTAAAAACACACACGTATGTGTATATATGCCAAATAAGTATCGTCATAATATATATATATATATATATATATATATATATATATATATATATATATATATATATATATATATATAGTCTCAAATTGGTATCGTTATAGATTGTTGTTATTATTATTATTATTATTATTATTATTATTATTGTTGTTGTTGTTGTTGTTGTTGTTGTTGTCGTTGTCTTCTTGTCTTTCTTGTTGTCAGTAGTCGTAATGGACAAATAATCAATACGGTGAGAAATATAAAAAAAAAAGAGCCATCAACCTGAGTAGGACCATTCGTCTCCATAATAAAATGACCGTTTTTGTTTGACAAGAATAGAATATCCATTCTCGATTCTTCAGAATAGAACTGCCATTCCTGAATAGAGGCCTTTCAGAAGCGTTTTTATAAATAGTTCGAGCAGCTACTTTCATCTCAAATAGTTTTATAAATAGTTTCCGTAGTCCAAAGCGATAGCAGTACTACTTTCAGAGTCTCATTGTAGCTTTTAATGTACAGTGAGTGGACACTTTGAAGACACCTAATGGGTGTTACAGACCAAAATACACACAAAAAACAAAGCCACTTTAAAAACATAGTCTTGACCTACCGGTTTTGGTCTGGTATGATACATGTCCAAAACGGTAGTCGAGACTTCTGTCTTTTTCAAAAAGTCCTTCAGGCATCGTGATATTATTATTATTATTATTATTATTATTATTATTATTATTATTATTATTATTATTAAGCGGTAGTTTGTCTTTTCCTAGGGCTCCATATTATTATTATTATTATTATTATTATTATTATTATTATTATTATTATTATTATTATTTCGTTAGAAGACTCTCTCTCAAGCACACTTCATTTAACAGTATGGCCGTCTGGATGCCGTTTAGTTTGTACTGTGCTTTCTCAGTCTCTCGATACAAACTACGGCATCTAAACAGCCATGCTGTTCAGTATTATTATTATTATATTATTATTATTATTATTATTAGCCAAGCTGCAACCTTATTTGGAAATACAAGTTGTTACAAACTAAAGGACCCCAACATGAAAAACAGCCCAAACACAGAGTAGGAAATTGACACGAAGAATAATCTATGAAAGAGAAACAACAAAAATAAGTAAAGACAAAGAAGTCAAATAAAGTAAGAATTAAAAGACGAATAACTAACCACGAAAGAGAGTCGCGTCAGCCTTCTCAACAAAAGACGCATTTGCTGCAGCACCAAGCTTGAACTTCTGCAGTTCCTACGATTGAGCGGCGGTCGAACTTGGGGGACCTTCCGTATGGGTCGATGGCAGTAGTCGAACGTTGGGGGCGTCGGTTGGTGTTGTCGAACCGAAGTTGCCGAACTTGTGGTAAGCGGTATATTTCGCCGGACTTGGTGTTTTGGGGCGTCATGATAAAAAATGTAGTTTGTGGGAACCTAATGTGAAGCTACGATGTGAATGACCTTATAAATTCAGTGAGACTATGATATAGATGATTAATAGGGAGTTTTTATGCAATGTAGTGCTGGGCAAAAGGAGCACTGAAGTTTTCTCCAGTTTTAGACTGCTTAATGCAGTACCTCCTCCTTGTCTTCATTTTTGTTTTCATTTCTCAACTTTTATTCAGTGTAGTTATTTACTAACTGTGACTTTTTTAATTTTCTGTTTTAAACTGTCTTTTACTGTGTTAATTTATTGCACACATTACACTGTAATACATTAGCGTCATTAGCTCATCCCATAAGTGTACAATAATAATAATAATAATAATAATAATAATAATAATAATAATAATAATAATAGCTGACTGAAACTCCGGTTGAGGTCTTTTGCACCAGAATCCACTTAGTTCGCTAAATTCTGTCTGAGTGGTGCCACTAGCATTTAATTGATTGCATTTTGTTAAACGCGTGGCAATACAACGTCAAAGCTCTGTTAATAGAGGAACGAACGCTGAGTTAAGCGATTAATCCGTTAAAGCTGCGCTCTCAGAGCCTCTATTAGCCATTCTGCAGTCCAGGTGAAATGTAATGAGTGCAGTGGACACTTTCATGCTGCTGTCCTCCCGACAGGTGTGATGGGAACCCAGGTACATAGCATTGTCTAATTAAAGGGTGAATGAATAAAATGGATGACCCTACTTTGAGGTCCTGCGGCAGTATGAACGTAATGTTCAGTTTGGCATTTGAATGACGTTGGGCTCAAGATTGGTATCTGTGGCCATAAAACTCAAAGGGGATACAGTGCAGTCCAAAGAGTCATCGATTTAACGATCCCCGTTTTAAGCTTCATTCTCAAAGCGAGGTCAGGGAAGCCTTAGCTCGTCCTGTCCAAGAGTTCTGTCAAGTTATATCTGGGCGATGCCCAAACCGTGAGTGGTGTTAAGTTCCAGCAGGATTGGTTTATACCCTATTTAAAAGTACGGTCTTATTTAATAGTATTGTCAAATGTCAGTGTGAGCCTTAGTGACAAATTCTGTCAAATTTCAGCTTATGTTCAAATTCCAGCTTGACCCTTCTTTACAAATTCTGTCAAATTTCAGCTTATGTTCAAATTCCAGCTTAAGTCTCATTGATAAATTCTGTCTCATTGATAAATTCTGTCAAATTTCAGCTTATGATCAAATTCCAGCTTGAGTCTTATGACAAATTCTGTCAAATTTCAGCCTATGTTCAAATTCCAGCTTAAGTCTCATTGACAAATTCTGTCAAATTTCAGTTTATGTTCAAATTCCAGCTTGAGTCTTATTGACAAATTCTGTCAAATTTCAGCTTAATTGGGTCATGTCCTATTTAAAAGAACTGCCAAGTTCCAGCCTATTTGGGTCATGCCTATTTCAAACTACTTAGATTCCAGCTTAACTGAGTCATGTCCTTTTCAAAAGTACTGCCAATTCCAGTTTGAGTCATGTCCTGTGAAATTGCAGCTTAATTGGGTCATGCCTTATTAAAAAAAACTGTCAAGTTTCAGCTAAATCATGCCATTCCGTGATTAAAAGGACTGTCAAGGCCAAGCTGAATTGGTAGCTCATCATTTAAGGGTTATGTCGAGGCCCAGCGGATTCAAGTTGTGCCCTATTTAAGAGCACCTTGAGGAGCGCATGCCTTATTGAAAAGTACCTGGATAGTTCCTGTTCAGTTTGGTCGACAGGATTGCTTTCTGTTGAGAAGCCTACTAAATCCCTAATGGGAAGCCTTGCTATCTCTTTGAGAATGTTTGAAGTGGAAACTTTACTCTGTCTTTCTTGAAAGTCGTGCTGAATATTTAAATCTCTGATAGTCCTGTTAAATGCTTAAATGGGAAACCTTGCTCTCTGATGAGATGCCTGTTGGGTGCTAAATAATAAATTCTGCTCTCTCTGAAAGGGCCCTGTTGAACGCACGAACAAAAAGAAAAAGATGCTGTCTTTAGCGAGTCCTGCTAAATTTAAATGATAAACCCTGCTCTCTCTTGGGAGTCCTGCTGAATCCTTAAATGAAAAACCCTGTTCTCTCTTGGGAGTCCTTCTGAATCCTTAAAGGGAAAAACCTTGCTTTCTCTTGGGAGCCCTGCTGAATCTTTAAATTAAAAACCTTGCTCTCCTGAGATTCTCGCTGAATCCTTAAATAAAAACCTTGCTCTCTCTTATGAATCCTGCTGAATCCTTAAATGGAATATCTTGCTCGCTCGAGAGAGTCCTGCTGAATCCTTAAAGGAAAACTTGCTCTCGCTTATGAGTCCTGCTGAGTCCTTAATTGAAAAACCTTGCTTTCTCTTGGGATTCCTTCTGAATCCTTAAATGAAAATCCATGTTCTCTCTTGGGAGTCCTTCTGAATCCTTAAATGAAAAACCTTGTTCTCTCTTGGGAGTCCTTCTGAATCCTTAAATGAAAAACCTTGCTCTCTCTTGAAAGTCTTGCTGAATCCTTAAATAAAAACCTTGCGCTCTCTTGAGAGTCCTGCTGAATCCTTAAATGGAATACCTTGCTCACTCGAGAGAGTCCTGCTGAATCCTTAAATGAAAAACCTTGCTCTCTCTTATGAGTCCTGCTGAGTCCTTAAATGAAAAACCTTGCTCCCTCTTATGAGTCCTACTGAATCCTTAAATGAAAAACCTTGCCCTCTCTTGAGAGTCCTGCTAAATCCTTAAATAAAAAACCTTGCTCTTTCGTATAAGTCCTGCTGAATCCTTAAATGAAAAACCTTGCTCTCTCTTGGGGGTCCTGCTGAATCCTTAAATGGAAAACCTTGCTCCCTCTTGAGCTTCCTGCTGAATCCTTATATGAAAAACCTTGCTCTCTCTTGGGAGTCCTGCTGAATCCCTAAATGAAAAACCTTGCTCTCTCTTGGGAGTCCTGCTGAATCCTTAAATGAAAAACCTTGCTCTCTCTTGAGATTCCTGCTGAGTCCTTAAATGAAAAACCTTGTTCTCTCTTGAGAGTCCTGCTGAATCCTTAAATGAAAAACCTTGCTCTCTCTTGTGAATCCCGTTGAATCCTTAAATGAAAAACCTTACTCGCTCGAGAGAATCCTGCTGAATACTTAGATATAAAACCTTCCTCGTTCGAGAGACTCCTGTTTAATCCTTAAATGGAAAACCTTGCTCGTTTGAGAGAGTCCTGCTGAATCCTTAAATGGAAAACCTTGCTCGCTTGAGAGAGTCCTGCTGAATTCTCAAATGAAAAGCCTTGCTTGCTCGAGAGAATCCTGCTGAATCCTTAAATGGAAAACCTTGCTCGCTCGAGAGAGTCCTGCTGAATCCTTAAATGAAAAACCTTACTCTCTCTTGAGAGTCTTGCTGATTTCTTGAATGATAAACCTTGCTCTCTCTCTTATGAGTCCTGCTGATTCATTACATGAAAAGACTTTCTCTCTCTTATGAGTCCTGCTGAATCCTTAAATGAAAAACCTTGCTTTCTCTTGGGAGTCCTGCCGAATCCTTAAATGGAAAACCTTGCTCGCTGGAGAGGGTCTTGCTGAATCCTTAAATGGAAAACCTTGCTCGCTGGAGAGGGTCTTGCTGAATCCTTAAATGGAAAACCTTGCTCTCTCCTGAGAGCCTTGCTGATTCTCTCGAGAGTCCTGTTGAAGGCCTCAAAGGGGAACCCTAACTGCCTATTATCTCCCTCATTACAGCTGTTCTAGATCATTAGCGCACTCGTGGCCATCACTCGCCAATTAGCCACAGGTGCCTTGAATGCAGACGATGGACTAATTGCTCTTTGGATTGCCTCACTTTCTGCTTCTTTCCTGGCTGCAAGGGGCTTCTTAAAAGCAGTTCAGTCCAGGTTTTGAAAGCGTTTCGTAGGTGGAGGTTCTGTCAACATGGCCGCCTTGGTCTATGAAATGTTTTATTCTTTTTGGTGCTGCGGGTCTAGTAAGTGTTGCTAATTCTGTAACACGTTGAGAAGAAAAGGAGAGAGAGAGAGAGAGAGAGAGAGAGAGAGAGAGAGAGAGAGAGAGAGAGAGAGAAGGTTTTGGAGGTTCTGCCAACATGGTCTTTGTCTATGAAAATGTTTTCTTGGTGCTGTGGGTCTAAAGGTTGCTTCTGTAACACGTTGAGAAGAAAAGGAGAGAGAGAGAGAGGAGAGAGAGAGAGAGAGAGAGAGAGAGAGAGAGAGAGAGGTTTTGAAAGCGTTTCGTAGGTGGAGGTTCTGTCAACATGGCCGCCTTGGTCTATGAAATGTTTTCTTCTTTTTGATGCTGCGGGTCTAGTAAGTGTTGCTAATTCTGTAACACGTTGAGAAGAAAAGGAGAGAGAGAGAGAGAGAGAGAGAGAGAGAGAGAGAGAGAGAGAGAGAGAGAGAGAGGTTTTGAGAGGTGGAGGTTCTGTCAACATGATGAAATGTTTTCTTCTTTTTGGTGCTGGTCTAGTAAGTGTTGCTAATTCTGTAACACGTTGAGATGAAAGAGAGAGAGAGAGAGAGAGAGAGAGAGAGAGAGAGAGGTTTGTCGGTGGAGGTTCTGTCGACATGGCCTTCTTGGTCTATAAAATGTTTTATCTCTTTTTGATGCTGCGGGTCTAGTAAGTGTTCCTAATTCTGTAACAAGTTGAGAAGAAAAAGAGAGAGAGAGAGAGAGAGAGAGAGAGAGAGAGAGAGAGAGAGAGAGAGAGAGAGAGAGATAACTCGAGTGTTCATTGCTCCGTCAAAAAATGTATACCATTAAAACGGGAGGACGATGTAACCTAACCCCAGTAGATAATGTATACTCTCTCTCTCTCTCTCTGTCTCTCTCTCTCTCTCTCTCTCTCTCTCTCTCTCTCTCTCTCTCCGGATGCGACCCATAACAAAGGACTGACAGCTAGGTATCTAGTTCACTGCTCCGGTCAACAGAAGCGTAATGGATTCTTTAAAAAAAAAAAAAAACGCCTATCTGCCCCTCCCCGTCCATTTCGAGAATCGAACACGGGTCGTCCAGTTCCGAGCGAGAGAGAGAGAGAGAGAGAGAATAACCAAACCAATAGATCCTTTTTATGTTCGCCTTTATTTACCCCTTGAATTTCTCATCTATCACCACCATCAGCGTCTTCAGAGGGCACTCGATTTAAAAATCATAATAGAAAACCCTCGAGCGATTTTCCTTCTATAAGAGACTCCCATTAGAGGCAGCAGCCCCGGGGTGGGGGGGAATATTGTGGGATTTATGTAAACGTGACTAATGGAGGTTTGTACATCTATTGAAGGTTCCTGCACACCTAATTGGCAATTTAAGCCCGGACGTTTTTTCCCCTTCCTGGGAAAGCACATCCACCTCCCTTCCACCTGCCCCTTCCCCCTCTCCGCCACTCGTAGCCAATCAACCCTCAGTCTCTCACTCTGTATAAATCCTAAAGGATGTGGTCGTGTATTTTGCTTAAATTCTTCGGTGAGGTTCTAGTTAGCCTGAAGTATGGGGGAGTGGAGCAGATAAAAGGATTACTTTAGTTCCTTGAATTAATTCTTCTTCAGGATTTATTGAATGTTATTATTAGTAATATTGGGGTTTCAGATGTCTTTGTCAGCTGCTTCTTGATTGTTTCATGTTTCTCCTTCACGTGGTGCACTGTAGGCATTATTAGCGGGTGTAAGCAGTGTCCCTTCGGAACCCTGGATCCATTCACTTTTTAGCCATTTACTTTATCTTCATTCCCACTTCCTTTCATCAGTCATGCTGCCCAACCTCTCTAACAATTATCTTAGTTCAGCTGTGGGGTTGTATCCTAGTTCCAACTTCAGAGCCTTGTCCTTCATCTCTTTATTTTCTGGATCTCTTTTATCTTGCTGTCCAACCACTCCAACTCCCTCTTTTTTTTATTCGGTTTGCTTGTTTTCGTATTTTGTTTGTGAGGTCGGTTTCTGTCCTTCGATAACGTGTCGTGACTTGACACATTGACACTTGACGCCTTAAAACGCCGGGACATTGCACCTTGACACTTGCTGCTCTGGAGCCCAAAGTCTCGCATGATACTTGGCACTTGAGAGAACCAAACACCTGCCTGATTCTTTCCGATTCGTGTTGCTCTGTGTTACAGGTTGCGTCTGTGTGTATGTTTGTAGCGTTTGTTTCTTTGTTTAGAAAAGGAGAACTACAACAACAATATTTCTTTGTTACGAATGGGCAGTTACAACAGCAACATTTCTTTGTTGGTCATTACAACAACATTTCTTTTGTTACAGTGAATGTTGCAAAACAACATTTCTTTGTTACAAATGGTCATTTCTTTCTTAGTTAAAATGGTCATTTATAACAACAATTTCTTTGTCACAAATGGTCACTTACAACAGCAACATTTCTTTGCTACAAATGGTCAGTTACAACAACAACATTTCTTCGTTACAAATGGTCATTACAACAACATTTCTTTATTACAAATGAGCAGTTACAACAACAATATTTCTTCGTTACAAAATGGTCAGTTACAACAACAACATTTCTTTCTTCACAAATGGACAACTGCAATAACAATAAACAACTACAGTAATAATTCCGCACATTTCTACAGAAGGTCACACTCACGCATAATAAAAAAAAGTGCGCGATAACAGCAGCCTTTATTATTTGACAATGAATGCATGCAAGTGCTTTCATTGTCAAATGAAGTGTCATTATCTCCAAGCCGTTTCCACAAGACACGGCCTTTGGTGCAACGGCTCATATTTACGATACTGCGTCAATCTACCAAGAAGAGGTTCCGCTTCCGTGTGTCTACTTATTTTCTCACTCCAGGGAAAGTTATTTGATAACATGAGGGGAAAGTGAATGCTTTCGAATTAGGTTTCTGCTCGTTTCCGGAAAAAGAAAATGTCTCATATTCTCTTTCTTTCGTCTACTTTCCACCCACTCCTAACAATTGATTCATAGTGCAACTGCGAGGTTTTCCTCCCGTTGCACATTTCATACCCTTTCACTGCCAATTCCGGTTCAGCGCTGAATGGCCTCTTAGGTCCCAGCGCTTAGTCTCTTACCTAAATTCTATGTTCTATCTTTCTTCTATATATCCGAAAAAAATGTGAAAAGACGAATCAGTTTTGAAATTGAGTATGCTTGGGGAGGGTAGTTGGTGCTCCTTCTTATCGCTCCTTCTCTCTACCTATTTTGTTTGCTTCCCTCTGTTATTCCACTTTTAGCATTTTGAGAGAGAGAGAGAGAGAATGTGTTTTAGGTTTTTTAAACCATATTTATTCCTGTAGTTTTCCACGTTTATTGGTTTATATTTAATAGATTTCTTTCTCAGCACTGAGCTGATTCCCCTGACGTGGGGTGGCGCCAGAGAAAAAATAACAAGGCAGTGGCCATTGCCATATTCATACTTTGTTTAATTACTGAATATGGAATCAGATAACTAAATATATACAGTATATATATAATTTATATATATATATATATATATATATATATATATATATATGTGTGTGTGTGTGTGTGTGTGTGTGTGTATCCTTCATACATTTATGAATATACGTTATTTTTAGAGAGAGAGAGAGATATTTCTGTCAGTTTGTCTGTCTGCCCCCTT
>NC_089770.1:11343500-11371000 GCF_040412425.1 Macrobrachium rosenbergii | reverse complement strand
TTCCATTAGGCGAAACCCCTATCAGAAAAGGAAAAGAGAAAAGAAACATGACAGTATCTGAAAAGCCTCAGTGATTAGGTCTTAAGTAGAACGGGATTTTCTCTCTGGCCAAGTTTTACCAAAGACAAGCAGCTGACATATTGGGTATTATGTGTGGGACATTATGCTGTTTTGTTAACATTGCAGAGCAGTATTTATGTAACTTTTTCAAATTACACATACAGACGCATATATATTATAATATATATATATATATATATATATATATATATATATATATATATATATATATATATATTGAGAGAGAGAGAGAATTTGTATATACATACATACATACATTCATTCATGTATACATATTCAGTAATCACTTTGCAATGAGGTTGCCATCCCCATGTTATTTTCTAAACAGATTGCAACCCACTGCACCCTATCAAAACCAGGTACATATTTCACAGCTCTAGTCTATAGGTACTTAATGGGTTTGTGACGAAGAATGTCTACAACATATATCTCTCTTTTCAAGGTATTATAGATCATTAAATTCCAAAGAGATAATAGCACTTATAATCTCAAGGTGGAAATATTCAATTTATATGTTTTAGTTTTCTGTAAAAGAAAACTGTTGAGAAGGCTTTGTCTGTCCGTCCACACTTTTTCTGTCCCCCTCTCAGATCTTAAAAACTTCTGAGGCTAGAGGGCTGCAAATTGGTATGTTGATTATCCACCCTCCAATCATCAAACATCCAAAATTGCAGACCTCCAGCCTAAGTAGTTTTTATTTTATTAAAGGTTAAATTTAGCCAAGATCGTGCGTCTGGCCCAGCAACACAGGCCACCACCGGGCCGTGGCTGAAAGTTTCAGGGGCCGTGTTTCATACAGCATTATACACTGTACAGAAAACTCGATTGCGCCGAAGAAACTTCGGCGCATCTTTTACTTGTTTATTTTGAAAAACAAGTCCGTGTTCGGAGAAGGACAATTAAAACGCAATACTGCACTTATTATTTCCATGTAATTCACTTAGAACGGTTTTTGTTGTGACGAGAATTAACAAGTGAGGAAGAGGGAGAAAAATTATAGATTTTGTTTTTTTTGTGCCTCCGTCGAGGGAAATCTAAGCCATGTAAAGGAAGGGATTGGAAACAGGATTAAAGATTCGTGTGTTTGGACGATCGGGACGTGTTGCTTTTCAAGAGAGCGATGTTAAAAGGAGAATGATAACAATAGTGATAATTGAGAAATACAATCAACAATTTTTAAAGAGAATGATAACAGCATTATAGCTATAATTGAGAAATACAATCAACAGTTTATACTTGAGTAGTTACTGATATTATTTTAATAATGATAACAATAATTTAAACATTGAAGACTATGAAAACACAATCCTTTAAACATTAGGATAAAATAAGACCCATTTTATTGAGTGCAATTCTTGATATATCTTTAAGAAACTAAATCAAGATTTCTACACGTAAATTTTAATTTAATTCTTATTCAATTTCTTTCTGAGGATGAGGACAGTGTAGTCCTCGTAAAATCTGAGGATTTTAAGAGTATTTTTGACTGTGTATCCTCCGTAGGGGGTTAGTGCCGTCAGTGCACCTCAGGTGGTACACTGCAGGCATTACTTAAGGGTCTTTGCTGGGTCCCTTCGGCCCCTAGCTGCTACCTCTCTCATTTCTTTAACTGTACCTGCGTACATATTCTTTTTCTTCCATATGACTTTCCACCCCCTAAAAATTGTTTCCTAGTGCAACTGCGAGGTTTTCCTCCTGTTGCACCTTTCAAACCTTCTTGCTGTCAATTTCCTTTTCAGCGCTGAATGGCCTCATAGGTCCCAGGGCTTGGCCTTTGGCCTAAATTCTGTATTCTACTCTGTTCTTGACTATGTATCAAGATTTGCACTCCAGAAAAGGGTCTGATTTTATCCTCGGTGGTAACAGTGATAGAAACAATGAACAAGTAAAAGTTGCGCCGAAGTTTCTTCGGCGCAATCGATTTTCTGTATAGCGTATAATGCTGTATAAAACTCTCAGCCACGGCCAAAGGAACTCTCAGCCGCGCCCCACGAAACTTTCGGCCACGGCTCGGTGGTGGCCTGTCCAACAGCATTGCCAGACGCACGTTCATGGCCAACTTTAATCTTAAATGAAATAAAAACTACTGAGGCTAGATGGCTGCAATTTGCTATGTTTGATGATTGGAGGGCGGATGGTCAACATACCAAGTTGCAGCCCTCTAGCCTCAGTAGATTTTAAGATCTGAGGGGGGACAGAAAAAGTGCTGACGGACAGACAAATAGCCATCTCAACTGTTTTATTTAACAGAAAACTAAAAACCAGTAGAAATAGTAGTGTAATTAACAAGATAAGAATAGAAATAGCAATAGTATCAAAAATAACTTCTAGTATCACATCCTGACTATTATAACACTTCTCTTACTTTTGTTCTGGGGAACCGGCCTCGATAGGATCTAATGTTCTAACACAATGGAATCTATTTCTGTACTGGGTGTCTCGTCGTTTCCCACACCTCTTTTGTGTGGCACAGAGATCCATTTTACCTGATGTCGCTAGAAGATTGAGAGGAGAGGAAAGATAAAGATTGGTATCTGGTCGTGATGACATTGACGGCGGCGCCGAAGGGAATCGTCAGGACTCCTTGACCCTAGGGTTCTTCTGCAGTTTCTCATTACAAGGACGGCGTCTTCTTGACTTCTTGGTTAGGCCTACAATAGACCCTCAGAGTCAGCAATAGGCAGTTGTAAATCCACACCCAATTACGTCTTTCCTCGTGACTTGGTTGTTGTATTGCCCGTTTACTTGTAGCTTGTGAGTGGTATTGATGTTGTATTGGCTGTTTCTAATAATGTTGCTACTGTAAAGTGGTCAGTACATCACTTGTGAAGCTCTCAAGGGCTCCGTTAAACTCCCTCTCCCGTAGGGAAGTATTGCCGTCAGTGCACGTCACGTGGTGCGCTCTAAGCATTACTTAAGGGTGTTTGCAGCGTCCCTTCGACCCCTAGCTGCAACCTCTTTCATTCCGCTTACTGTACCTCCGTTCATATTCTCTTTCTTTTATTTGAATTTTCACCTATCTGACTTTCCACCCTCTCTAGTAATTGGTTCATGGTGCAAATGCGACGTTTTCCTACTATTGCACCTTTCAAACCTTCTTACTGTCAATTTCTTTTTCAGCTCTGAGTGGCCTCTTAGGTCACAGTGCTTGGCCTTTGGCCAAAATTCTGTATTTTATTCTATTCTTGAACTCCCTCCTCCAAGCCCTGACTTTTAAACATAAGGAAAATATTTAAAATCTAAAACCTTGATCGTAATATTATACATGGCACTCTTGCTTCGGAATTATATGATGACTATTTCGGGTGAATTCAAAGGGATGCAGAGGCCCAAACCAGGAGTCCTATTATTTCTGAATGCCATACCATCCCACCGAGCCGCCTTTGAGCAAGGTCAGTGCTGGCATAAGGCTGGGTTAATCTAAAACAAACGGCTCCAAGAAAATGAGGTCTAGAGTGAGCCGGAACGCTCGAGGCACTCTACATTAAATTCAGTGGTGTTTGTGTTATGTAATCGGTGGATTAGGTAACTGATAGGAGGAAAGAAGGGCGGGGGGCGGGGTTGGGAAGGGGCATGGTCCCATGCAAGGTCATTCCTAAAAAATTTCTTGAGAACCGGAAAGCTATCATTTTTTTTACCTCATAACCTGGTCCGAAAGTGAAGGTGTATGGTTTACACACACACACATATGTGTATATGTATATATGTGTGTATATATATATATATATATATATATATATATATATATATATATATATATATATATATATATATGAATATGTATTTATGTATGTATAATCAAATTTCTTGAACCATCATCTCATATGCCTTCAAGTTCAATCTTGTCACTCGGTTCAAGTCTTACGTATTAATTAATTAATTTTCTGTGTTTTTCTTATGGTAGAAACCATATGCAAGTTATTTCAGAATCCCCTACACTGTTTACAGCCATCACGACGCATGTTGGACACTGGTACAGAAAACCAGGCAAGACAATTATTACTGTAGCTCAAAGCTCTGCGAGCTAAATGAAAGGAATGGGCGAGGATTAAAGAGAAAGCTCGCAGCATTTGGAAATCCTCTCTCTCTCTCTCTCTCTCTCTCTCTCTCTCTCTCTCTCTCTCTCTCTCTCTCTCTCTCTCTCTCTCTCTCTCAGGGCTTGACGAGAAGTGTCATACAATAGCTAATTATTGTAAGTCTTATAGAACCTATCTCTCTCTCTCTCTCTCTCTCTCTCTCTCTCTCTCTCTCTCTCTCTCTCTCTCTCTCTCTCTCTCTCACAGGACTTGACGAGAGGTGTTATAGCCAATTATTGCAAGTCTTATAGAACCTTCCGATATCTCTCTCTCTCTCTCCCTCTCAGGACTTGACGAGAAGTGTTAAGCCTAATTATTGTAAATCTTACAGAACTTTCCGATCTCTCTCTCTCTCTCTCTCTCTCTAACCTTGTACTTCTTCTTCTTCCTCCCAACACGCGTGCACAGAATCTTGTCACGTCGGATCAACATCAAGGCCAGACAGCGGATGCTGGCGAGCTGTCAGCTGTCGAAATGGGGAGCGACGGAGTTGATTGAATGGGGTGTTCCATTTGCATTTCGGGAGCCTGTTGCAAGTTGCACGCGTTGCTGATGCAAACTTGATTCCACATTCTGACGCTCGAAGCCTTGGGATTTTTTTTTTTTTTTGTTCCAAGAGAGTTCGTGACTTACTGACGTTTAGATTAAATTCGCCTGATGGCAATGGATAATTACGAATTATCCGGCGCTTTAAGTTTGATGGTTAAATGCTTCTCAGAGGCGTGTTTATTATTTCGTTTTAATATTCAGTATTATTTTCCGAATTCCGTTCTGGGTACCAGATTCTTCCGTTGAATTATAAATGCAGTCTTGAGTTATCAGTATAAAGAAAACAATAGAATATAGAAAACAGGCCAAAGACCAAGCGTTGGGACATAAGAGGGCATTCAGTGCTGATAGGGAAATTGATTGTAGGAAGGTTTGAAAGACGCATCAGGAGGAAAACCTCGCAGTTGCACTATAAAGCAATTGTTAGGGGAGGTTGGAAAGTCAGATGGAAGAAACGGAATATGAACGGAGGCACAGTAAAAGGAATGAAAGAGATTGCAGCTAGGGGCCGAAGGGACGCTGCAAAGACCCTAAACTAATGCCTTCAGTGAGGTGCACTGACGCACTACCATCCTACAGGGGTTTTCAGTATACAGTTTAACTAAAATGAATTTAGTTTTTCTAGTAAACAGTATAACTAAATTCAATCTTACTTTTCAAGATTCACTTTTGAATCTGAAATTCAGCCAGGGATTCCAGATGGAATCATATCATGACAATAAACAATCATCCGACGTCAGTAACCTGCGGTTAACAATAAGAGAACAACACACATACCGTCCTACTCATATCACACCTGTTATCTATGAAACATAAGGTGGCCGGTAATAAAGTCACGGGAAAAAAAGTCACAATAATTTATGGCGGTCGGTAACAGTCACAGGGGAAAAATTCACAATATTTCTCGGGGGTTATTATCTTTATGATATTTACAGTCTTTTGTTTATGTTATACGGAAAGACCCAACGGCCTTGTAGTAAACACGCCGCAGAGGTGGATACATACCGGGTTAAAACCCTTGGGGGTCACTATCCAGGAAAGATTATTGTGACGTTTTTACATAGATTCGAAACTCATACCTTACACATTTCCTGAGGTGTTGCTGCGTGGTATATTCCCCCATAATTCTTACAGCCATCTCGTTTCAACTTTTCCCTTTTGCAAAAATGTTGTTTGTTTCCCTCATTACTTTGGAACATTTTCATTTTCCTCCCCGTTACCACGACATTTCTGATGGGATTGGCGTAGCCGGCAATTTGTTCCTAAGCCTTCCGGATTTGCTCCCAGGAATTCGTGGAAAAAGAATTTTAAATAATCGGTAAGCACAGTACATGTCATCCTTAAAGTACTCCGATCGTATGACTGAGAAAGCTACTTATAAGGTAAACATCATTTTCTACCGACCTCCTCAAAACGTGAATAGGGAGACGCCCAGCGGTAAAATCAGAATCCCACAGCTGGGCGGGATTAAGACACTGACACAGACACTCGGGAATTCTAACCCTTTTATGTTTACATGCCCAAATACCCAAGCCAAATCCCTGATTAACATCCAACAAAAGCCAGTCCCCTAAAGACAAGGGAGCATACGAAATCCCTTGCCGTAACTGTGACAAATCATCTATCGGATTTACAGGGAAATCACTCTTCCAAAGACATGACCAACAGAGCTCAGCTATTTCTGAACACATAAATAATCATAAGAATCAAATATATTTGAATATGTCATGCATAATTTATAGCAGCAATTGGGGGTTCAAAAGCTAGATGGTAGAATCAGCATTGATTATACAAAGAAGTACGATGAACCTCTCAAAAGGAGCCTGGAATTCAGATCTGATTGAGAAACTCTTCCTCCAACCAGCGGTAAACAAGATTTCGAAGCAGCTGTCAACAGGAGTGACGTAGCGTCCGACTTCTGGAACATTTCTTCAGCTGTATGAGTACCACTGTTCTTACCCCCTCAGTTCATCATCTGTCATTTGAGGGAAACAGTGGCTTCCGGAAATATGACTCCGTAAATTAAACACTTTGGTGTTTTTATTAGCAATTAGCTAATAGTGTGTGTGAATAAAGCATCCAGTAGTTTTAGGGGCTTTTTCCATTGCGCTTTGCGTTAGGTACCAAAAAGACAGGCTATTAGTAACAAGTGGAAAATGAACTCCTTTGACGTGGGTGTAAGGCTTTGTAAACTCTATGGTATATGTTTACCAAGTTTCACATTCCCTCATGGGTTTGTGGAAGTAATAAAATTTGTCATCCCACCAATAGCAATTTCAGAATGGATTTATGTGGTTTAACTATCAGTATATGCTAGCTTATGGGAACATTTAAAACATGATTATATATATATATATATATATATATATATATATATATATATATAAATTAATAAATATATTATCTCTCCCTCATATATATATATATATATATATATATATATATATAATATATATATATATATAGTATATATATATATATATTATGTATTACCTCCCTGCCATATAATGTAAATATTATCTGTAGAGAAATGTGTAAATCGATCTACCAGTACATATGAGCACACCGGCAGCCATCCGCTTCATTTATTTCGTCTTTCCGAGTTTATCGGAAGCCTTGATGTCAACGAACAACAAGTCAAAGCGACGACAAATTTCAGGGAGCCAGAGGTGCATAATTTAATCGAGGGCGCTACGCCGTTTGTCTATTATCGTTCGCCTTTTGAACGCCACTTGTCTCTTGCCTTTGATCCCACGGCGTCCTTTTCAATATCATCGATGATAATCAACTGACAGCAACAGCCCTCGAGGCATCCCCTTACTCAGAAGCCCTTAATACTCCTTGGCATCAAACGTCTGGCTGTGACACAGAGAGACAACAAGTGGTGGCGCTGCTGTCGTGGCCTTTTGGCAGATTTCTCGTACCAGATGTGTTGGAACTCCTGGTACTAGACGCGATCAATCTCTTCATAAATTCATATCAGACGCTTTTGATCTCTTACCAAATGCATTGGAACTCCTCTTATTAGACGCGTTCTGACTTCTCGTACCAGACGCGTTCGCACTCCTCGTATCGGACACGTTCTAACTCCTCGTATCAAACGCGTTCGATCTCCTCGCACCAAACGCGTTCCAACTCCTCGTACCAGACGCGTCCGTACTCCTCGTATCGGACACGTTCGAACGCCTCGTACCAGACGCGTTGTAATTCCTAACAAACGCGTTCGATCTCCTCGCATCAAACGCTTTCCAACTCCTCTTACCAAACGCGTTCGTCCGCCTCGTACCAAACGCGTTCGAGGTCCTCGTCTCAGACGCGTTCGACTGTCACCTGTGATTCTGGTGACGTTCGCTCGGTTCTTCTCATTAGCGAAGGCGAGAGTAAGTGAGAGTTCGGAGTGCTAAAATTGTGTTCATTAATATGTATTTTTTTTTAATGGAATTTCTACTTCCTCTCATTAGCGCTCGCCTCATCTTGAGTGAGAGTTGTTGTTTGTTTTAAGTCGTATTCATTAATTTCAAGCCAACAGTTTAATTAAGTTCAGGTTCGTTCCCTGTGTTTCCTAACAGGGAAAGAATGCTCTTAAATTTAGTCGTATATGTTAATGAAAATGATGTGAAGTTTGTTTGTAAATATTTTGTTTGTTTGTAAATATTTTTTCTTTTAGCGAAGTATTAAGAGTCTAATATCAGTTGAACTGTTTTTTACAATATTATATAAAGCGTAGAACTGAAGAGGTCTTTATGGAAAGTATGTTTTAGAATATTATACAGTTGATTTCAAGGTTATTGAGGTAAACAAAGAAAAAGTATTTTATTAGTAGACAATAAACAGATATGAAAATATGAAAATCTCGTCTCATGTCTTTAATAGAAAGTAATTTATTTTGCTAAGTCAGCGAATGAAAACGTATACCCTTACAGCCTCCCAATCTCAGAAAAATAACCCAGCAATGTATCCGTGCAGACACCCAGCCAGCACCAGATTCGTAGCTAATTCCGGAACTCCTGCCACGGCAGCCAAAGATGCTGAGATATCTGTCGGATTCGCTGAAGTTCCCGCATGAAGTTTGCTCTTAACATGAACAGCATTCGCCTGGTCCCAGAGCAGTTGTTGCGAAAGACACAGAAGAAACTAATAGAAGAAGCTGCCGTGCTGTTTTCAACCTCCTCCTCTCCTCCTCCTCCTTCTCCCCCATCCGGTCGTAACTTGCAAGGAGTCTGGAGCTGATAGGCTCCGCTGAGAGCATGAGACGGAATTGAATCGATGGAGCCGTTTGGTAACTTTTCACGGGAAAGCTTTCGCGTTTTCTATTCAAGACATTTTATTATTGTATTCCAGACACGTTTACTATTTGTTATCAGGACGCCATGGAAGCAGTGTTTTTACACTGTTTTATAGGATGATGGGTGAAATTGTGTATAATTTGTACAGGAATTATTGGATTGTTTTCGTAATTATATGCTTGCGATATGGTCACAAAATTTTTGATTTGTAATTATTTTTACCTCCTTGTGCGTACTGCAAACTCATTGGGTGTCTGAAAAGTTAGGATTTATCATCCAGTGTTAATACCATTTACTGCAAGCCTTACTTGTAATATATATATATATATATATATATATATATATATATATATATATATATATATATATATATATATATATATATATATTCCTTTATAAGCACTGTCGCCTAACAGGCAGCACAGGAGTTAATTCCAGAAAGACATAGACATTGGTGTGCCTCATTTTACAATGTAATTAAATGTTGAACAGTACGCTTTTAAAGCAACTGCCCTAAACAAAACAGTGCTTATTTAAATATATATATATATATATATATATATATATATATATATATATATATATATATATATATATATATATATATATATATATATATATATATATATATATATATATATATATATACCGTATATATATATGTATGTATTTATGTGTGTGTGTGTAAATCTGATATATAAATTTTAATATTTCTTTTAGTCGCTATCTCCGAAAATAGAAGTCACATCATTGCTGATATTTTTCTCCCTGAAGAAACTTCAACCGTGCCTCGGGGGCGAAAGAAAATTGCGCGAGACAGAGAAACTAGACTCCTACTCTAGCCCTAAGTCGACCCTGGGGCTACACACACACACACACACACACACACACACGTGCTGGGACTTGTATATCTGGGAAATTGAATGCCTTGGAGCTGGAGGCATTTATCTTTCACCTTTTGTTGTTTTTACCAGTTTGTTGCGGTTTTCATTTTTTTTTTAATGATATAGAGACATATCTTCTTGCATTTTACACACACGCATATATATATACATATAAATATATATATATATATATATATATATATATATATATATATATATATATATAATTTTAATTTTTATATATATGTATATATAGATATATATGCATACATATATATGTATTTGTGTGTGCTTGTGTTTGTGTGTGTCTGACAGACAAACTGACCAAAATGACGGGCAGTCGCTGTTATAAACACCTTTGTACCAAGTGCTGACTGGAAATCGAATTATTTTCGTATTTCCATTGATTTGAAGGTCACTCGACTACAGCTCCGTACAAATAGTAGTAATAATACAAATTGTAATAACAACACTGGAATTATATGCCCTTAGGCCGTAAAAAAAACACCATTGAAAATCAATAAATTCAATAAGGTTAATTTTGCATGTCATTCCTTCAGTGAACCTCTCGTGGTGCGTTGTAGGCATTGCTACAGGTTGTCTGTAGCGTCCCTTTGGTCCCTAGCTTCAACCCCCTTTCATTCCTTTTACTGTACCTCCTTTCATATTCTCTCTCTTCCATCTTACTCTCCACTCTGTCCTAACAGTTGATTCATAGCGCAGCTGCGAGGTTTTCCTCCTGTTACACTTTCAAACCTTTTACTGTCAATTTCCGTTTCAGCGCTGAATGACCTCATAGGTCCCATTACTTGGCCTTTGGCCTAAAGTCTAAATTCAATTCAATTCAATTCGTAGCTGCAACCCCACTTTTTAACCTTTTACTTTTATCTCTGTTCCTATTTCCTTTCTTCCATCTTCCATCCAACTCTCTCTTTTCTCCTTACGTGCTTAAGTGCTAAGGTGATTTGCTTTATAGCCAAATTGTTTTAATACTACCATATTGAGTACATTTGAAGCTTGTATTACACAGGTTAGTGATCTAAAGCTTACTTACATCAAAGGGGAAATATCCAGTTTTTGGACACTTTAACATGAGGTAACTAGGAAAAAAATGCCTGTAATTGCACCAGGAAGTCTTCTTGCAAAATATTTAATTAAGCGCATGGAACGACGCCAGTTTTCAAAAGCATGTCGATAAATGTGATAAATTTTAAATGTAATTGCAGAGAATGCAATTACGCCAGGAAGTCGTCTTGCAAAATATGTTATTACTTAGATGTAACTATGCTAATTTGCAATAGCGTCTCAGTTTATGTTGTGAATTTTAAATGTAATCACACGGAATATAATGGGAACGTAATTCTTACCGTTTCTTTTCGTTTATTTTCAGGTATGAATGAGTGACGCTGACGGATGCCATCGACCCAGAAATAACAGCGCACGTGAATACCTTTGAGTTGTCTGTAAAATAAAACTACTGTGCCGTCCGCACTTTTTTCTGTCCGCATTTTTCTGTGCGCCCTCAGATCTTACAAACTACTGAGTATAGAGGGCTGCAAATTGGTATGTTGATCATCCATCCTCCAATCATCGAGCATACCATAGTGCAGCCCTCTAGCCTCAATAGTTTTTTTTTTTTATTTAAGGTTAAAGTTAGCCATAATTGTACTTCTGTGGCAGCTATATAGGATAGGCCACCACCTGGCCGTGGTTAAAGTTTCATGGACCGCGACTCATACAGCCTTATACCGGACCACCGAAAGATAGATCTATTTTCGGTGGCCTTGATTACATGCTGTAGCGACTGTACAGAAAACTCGATTGCTCTGAAGAAACTTCGGTGCAGTTTTTACTTGTTTCATTTGCTGTCAATCAGTGGAATTATTATTATTCGATTATATATACCTTGTATAAAAAAAGGGTTGAATAGTTATGTACGCTTATGCGAAGCATATTTCCCGTAACTGAAATAATAAGAAAGGAAGAAAAGAGAATAAAAAGAGTGAGAAGAAAATAACTTAAATGAAACTTAATGGATCATAAAAATAACTGGCAAAATGATTACTAAATCAGGTTTTTTATTTACTTTTCAAAGGAATGCGAAAAATATTGAGTGAGATTCTGGTAAAATAGAGATATACAGATATCTTAAATTATTGTTGTCATATATATATATATATATATATATATATATATATATATATATATATATATGTATATATATATATATATATATATATATATATATATATATATATATATATATATATATATATATAAAAGTATGTATGGATATATGTCATTGTATGTCTTGCATACCAACTACAGACTAGATTGCTGTGTGCATGAACTTAAATTCAGAGCTATAAGCGTTCATGCGATCGTATATATAGATGATTGCGTATATTCTACCAGCCTTTTAGTGCAAACCCTGCTTTTTCTTAAAACCTCTTTGATGGATGTTTTTTATCATTCAGCTTCGTGGAAGCTCGTGAGCAATGCTGCCCCCTTTCATAACTCTGCAAAGCTTTAGAGAAAAAATGGAGAAAGACAATCATAATTAGTCATCTCCCGGTAATTAACGGGGGCTAATTGGAGTATTCTTGGTCGTCATTAGCAGCGGGGATAATAAGCGTAAAAGTGATTTTGTTCCTTCAGTTTTAGAATTCAAGTTTTATGCTGCGGGATGGATGGGGTTTCTCGGGACGAGGTCCGTAATTGGTTTGATGTTTAATTGATGCATTGCATTGCATTTGCCGCTTTGCTTTTTTTTTTCTTGGTTCGCTTGGCTTTATTGGAAGCCGCTCGGCTCTTTGTCAGACAGATCTGAGGTATTGGTTTGCCTTGGTTTCTCGTGGTTAGAGTTGTTATATATATATATATATATATATATATATATATATATATATATATATATATATATATATATATATATATATATATGTACTTATAATATCCTATGATCCTGTCAATCAAACAATGAGCTTGTCAATTTATTATATATATATATATATATATATATATATATATATATATATATATATATATGTGTGTGTGTGTGTGTGTGTGTGTGTTTTTGTAATTTGTGTATGTAATATATCTATGTATTAATATTTGTGAATATTTGTGGCTTAAGTTTTAAAAATAAAAAAAATTCACGCGACTATTGATGATAAAAATGGTTTATACATGTGTATATTTTAAATATATATATATATATATATATATATATATATATATATATATATATATATATATATACATATGTGTATATATATATATATATATATATATATACATATATATATATATATATATATATATATATATATATATATATATATATATATATATATATATATAGAATGAATTGACAAAGCCCGCTGCTTGAAAGACGGATTATAGAAAATCGGCAAAGCCATAAACACGAGACAAATTCGAATCATTAATTCGGTATTTTCATTATTTTCACTTTGCCTTTGATGCTTCATAATTCTGTTGGAAAATACTTATCAGCCTTAATTAGCACCTTACTTTAATTGGAATAACTGCATATCTTATATAATTTTTGGGCAGTTTAAAAGAAGCAGTTGAGACGACAGCTTTTAGTTATCAGTATTGCGTAAGCTTTGACATAGCCTTTGTAATTATAACCTTCATAATTCTTAGTATTTTTTATTATGATTACGACAAACGTCATCATTATTGCTTTTATTACGATTAGTGTGACTGTCATCATTATTGTTTTATTATTATGATTATGATGACTGTCATCATATCATAAAAGTTCATTATGATTACGATGACTGTCATCAGATCGTAAGCGTTCATCATGATTGCGATAACTGTAATCATTATTATATTTTTATAATAATTGTGATAACTATCGTCATTATTGTATTATTTTTTTATTACGATAACTATCATCGTCATCGTATTTTTATGATTATTACGATAACCATCATCATTATTGTATTTTTATTATGATTACAATAACCGTCAGCATTATTGTTTTTCATTACGATTACAGTACCTGCCATTATTGTATTTTTATTATAATTACGATCACTATAATCTCGTATTTTTATTAATATTACGATAACTGTTATTGTTATTGTGTTTTTATCATGATTACGATAACTGTCCGTATTATTATTAAATTTTTATTATTGTTATTACGATAACCATCATTGTTTTTGTATTTTTATTATAATTACGATAACTGTCCGCATTATTTTTATTAGTTAAGTCAGCTCTAATGTTAGGTAGTAGAAATATTTCCCCAGATCTGGGCTGTGTCGTATGAAATTTGGTTGTTTTGTAAAGAAACAAAATAAAAACGCTGAAAAAATGTTGCGCCACTATTGTATTGCAACACTCAAGAGCAAAGCCGTGTTAAGGCTATGGCGATGCTTTTGTTGCTGATATATATATATATATATATATATATATATATATATATATATATATATATATATATATATATATATATATATATATATATATATATATATATATATATATATATATATATATATATATATATACATATATCTATATTTATATACATATATATATATATATAATATATATATACACAGTATACATATGTATATCTATATATATAGTGTGTGTGTGCTTGTTTATTTCTCTGTGTATGTACGTATGTCTTTATTTATATGTTCACGTTCCATATTTTCGTGATTCAGTTATACATGTTAGTATTTATGTTAGCCTTCCCAAATAGTTTCCAAACGGTTTAGTATCACGTAATAACCTGGAATATGTTTCGCATTTTCTTATTGGTCGTCTTAAGCAATAAATAAGGCGATTGAATCAATACTTGCTCGGCATTCCTACCAGGGCAGGCAATAGCGAGTGGATGGCGCAAGCGATAATAGCCTCAGTATTATTATTATTATTATTATTTATTATTATTATTATGTGTATTATTTATTATTATTATCAATGGTATTCAAGCTTCCAAAGAATATGGTGTTCATTAGAAACAAGTTACAGGGGCTAAGGGGAAATACCGAAAGAAGAGATCACTTATCACAAAAGAAACACTAACAAATTAACAAGTAAATAGATAAAAATGTACGGAAATTATTGAAACACAAGGTGAATTGTAGTAGGTCAGTATAATTATTATTATTATTATTATTATTATTATTATTATTATATAACAGTGGATTTTTTACACATTGTTTTTCACGAGATTGTGAATTTCTTAGCATTATTATTACAGTATCATTATTATTATTATTATTATTATTATTATTATTATTATTATTATTATTATTATTATAAACAGTTTCGCCCAGTAGTAGATACTTTATTGGAAAAAACGAATATAACAGCTGCTGCTTCTATCATCATATAAACAGCTGAATCAAGGATGAATACACGATACAGGCAGCTTCCATAACTTTAACCGATTCATGTAATTAAACAGAAGGCTGATTAGCATTAAATTGTTTTTTTTATATACATCCTTTTTCATCTACCTGTCATTCGTAAATATCTCTTCGAGTGACCAAACTCATTTGGGTTATTTATGCTAAATTTTTTACTATATGAGAAAATAATAATAATAATAATAATAATAATAATAATAATAATAATAATAATAATAATAATAATAATTCCAAGAGCACTCCCCTTTCTTCCAGGTTTTTATAAGTCACTTGTTTGTTTTGTTTAGTCTGTTTTATGATTCAACAGCTCTCTCGTCGCTTCTTATAATCCATATTCGCATACGCAGCCTAATCTTATTTTCCATTTCCTTTCTTGACCTTACTCTTGATAGCATTCTCCTTTCAAACTCTCACAATCTACGCAGCTTCTCTTCACTATGCAACTCTACTATTCGTCACCTGCAATATTCGACCCCACTCTCCTTTTACGACCCTTCCTCGTATCCCACAAACCTGCTACAACGTTTGCTTTTTAGTTTCCTGTAAAATAAAACTATTGAGATGTCTTTTTGTCTGTCCGTCCGCCGTCAGATCTTAAAAACTACTGAGGATAAGGGTTGTAAATTGGTATGTTGATCATCCACCCTATAATCATCAAACACCAAATTCCAGCCCTCTAGCCTCAGTAGTTTGATTTTTATTTAAGGTTAAAGTTATCTATGATCGTGCGTCTGGCGCCGCTATAGGTGCCAACAACACAGGCCACCACCGGGCTGTGGCGGAAAATTTCATGGGCTGCGGCTGAAAGTCTCATGCTTCATTACTTGTTTGGTCCTTAAATGCCTTGCGTTTCAATAAGAATATGACTCAGCAGTGGATATATAACAACATTTGTCTGAAATCCACTTTTACCACATAACTAGTCACTCTGCTGTCGGTATAAAATAACACAAACAAGTAATCGTCCTCATTAGAGATCCCCAGCACAATCCACAATGAGCACGGTTCAATTTAGCGAAATCTGCGCCGCAGCTGCTTCGTAATACACGCTTGAATCAGACACCATCCCTGTCATCTGGATATACCCTCAGTAATCATTGTCAGTCACAGAATTATGTTTATCACTTATCATACCACAAGATCTTGCTTGTTACCTCCCTTCTTCTCTCTTTATTTAAGGTTCTTTGCAACGTCCCTTCGGCCCCTAGCTTCAACCCCTTTCATTGATACATTAACCCAGTTTACGTTTTCGCCATTCAGATCTGCCTTTGTTGTGTCCTCTTAAATTCAGCAAATATGAATTCACAACAGCCACTCCATTGGTACAGGGCTGCATCCTCTTCAGGAAGCATCTCTGCATCCCATTCAGACAGCATCTCTGCATTTGCATCTTTTATTCTGAGGTCCATTTTGTCATCTTTCATTCTTTCTCTTCAGTACTCGTTACTTCTCATATATATATATATATATATATATATATATATATATATATATATATATATATATATATATATATATATATATATATGTGTGTGTGTGTGTGTGTGTGTGTGTGTGTATGTATGTATGTGTATAAGTATGTAGTTTTTGTCATACTTTTAGCATGAGGTTGCTGGACCCATTCCCAGCTACACACTGGCTACTATTTGCAACCGTTCACTGGCTACCAGGTAGGCAAATGACTGCTTAGGCCAAAATAGGTGCAACAGATTATTTTAGAAATTGGTTCTAAATTCAGCATATACCCATATATTTACATACATTTTTTATTAAAGTCAATGGCATTATTCGCAGACACTATCTTCTTATCAGGACTTTGAATCAGACTGTACTTCTTCTTTTTCTCTTCTGGCAAGATTCTCAGGAATAAGGAAAAATCATTCGGGATTCTTTCCATATATTTGATCTTTTTCTAGTCGACAACCCGTTTCCCCACCTCTCTCGGCGGCTTCATCAGGGCTGGATTAGAAATCGACAAACACGGACATTTAAATTTCAAACATGACGTCATTGGGGTGCAGAATTTCTGTTGGCCAGCGGGTCTCATTCACTCGCTGGCTGTCTGGACGGCAGCATGGGCATTCTTGGCGCTCTGTAGGACGCGTCTTATGCAGGGGCTAGCATCCTAGGACGTGGGCAAGGGCGAGATTCCCGTCTCTGGCTGAAAGTCTTGATCCGTTGTTTGTAGTCGTGTTCAGGGGTGTTCTGTCGCTTGTGTGTCCCTTGGATTCCCATGGATGTCCTGGGAATGGAAAGAATCCCGAATGATTTTCCTTTATTCCTGAGAAGCTTCCCAGGAGAGAAAAAGAAGAAGTATAGACTGGTTCAGAGTCTAGATAAGAAGATAGTATCTGTGAACAATGCCATTGACTTCAATAGAAATTGCTTAAGAGAGAAAATATGCCCAAATAGCATATATGTTCAGGATGGTACGTAACGACGCTAAGATCGAGACTCGACCAGCTTTCGTAGAGCCGCCAGTGTGGACGTGCATGGGTATCCTAGGATATATATATATATATATATATATATATATATATATATATATATATATATATATAATACATATATACATATATATATATATATATATATATATATATATATATATATATATATATATATATATATGCACTGACCAAATAGCATAACACAAAAGTCACACGTTTACAATGAAAATAAATATTTGTCTAAATGCCCCCTTTTTTTTTTTTTTTTTTTTTTTTTTTTTAGGTTTTTCCAGAATTAAAATGCCAACCCAAATGAGGGCATTAGACATCATCCCTCGCTGTCAGGTGCGGGGGGTGGGGGGTGGAAGGATACTGTCTGGTCCGGGAGAGGTGGGTGGGACCTTGGGTGGAGGAAGGAGGGGATGGAAGGTTAGGATCGGGTGTACCTCATGCATAAATAATGAGCCAATATTTAAATGCGTTCTCATGTTTGTTCGCTAATTCTTTTTTTTTATTATTTTTATTCAGCTTAGACGAATGTCATTTTTCTGGGCGAGTGGAGCTTTGATGATGAGCGTTACCGGGCGGAGATGTGCAACCTTTTTTTTATATTTTTTTTTATGTTTTTTTCTAGTGTATTTTCGGACTGGGCGTGGTGTTAAATGGGCGGTGCTTTACCGGTCGTAGTGCTATTGTTTTTTTTATTTTTTGTATTAAGTGTCACTGCTGTTTTTGTTGCTTTTGTTAGTGGTCGGGGTTTTATTATTATCGTTGTGAGGCATAAATGAAGTTTAAACATTTAATGAACTATTAGTTTTTAATACTATTATTATAACTACTAATGTGGTTCTTTGGTCGCATTTAACTCATTTTTATTCTCTCTCTCTCTCTCTCTCTCTCTCTCTCTCTCTCTCTCTCTCTCTCTCTCTCTCTCTCTCTCTCTCTCTCTATATAACTATATATATATATATATATATATATATATATATATATATATATATATATATATATATATATATATATATATATATATATATATATATATATATATATATATATATATATATTTATATATATATTTATATATATATACATACATACATTACTTACATGTACGTAACACACACATACACAACTGTAAATCTCTAAATCCAGAAACACCTACTTAGGTATCAAGCACAGGAACACCAGCAATAACATAAACTGGCTTGTAACTGCATAGTGAACACAGCAATGAAAACATCTGGGGTTGTAAACTGCAGTGAAAAAGAGAGGACACCATCACTGTAGGCAGCTGCTTCAGCATGTGGCAAAGGGGACACCATCAGTGAAGATTTCTTGAGTGTTTAGCCACAAGGGGACACGTCTGTAAAAACAGCTGCTTCAGTGAAGACAGCTGTTTAGGAACCTGGAAGGAGACACTGTAATAAAGTCAGCTGCTGTAGTAATTAGCCCGGAATCAAGCTACTGTAGTAATTAGCCCGGGACCACTGCTGTAAGGACAGCTGCAAGGGGACACATCGGCAAAACAGCTGCTTCAGTAAGCCGCAAAAAAAAAAAACTCCGTAACAAGTTAATGTCAGTGAGCTGCAAGATGAAATAGTAGCAAGACATGCTCTTCCGTAAACTGCAAAGAGGACACAGCAGTAAGAACAGCTGCAGCAGCTGCAAAAAACAGCAGCTGGTTTGTTGGTGGAGCTCCGAATGCTGTTGTGGTGGCGACGGCGCCCGTCCATCGATCTGGCGTGAGGAGGAAGAAGCCCTACCAGTGAAGGGATGGGGTGGGGGAGGAGAGGGGATGGGTGGCACTCTGGGTCGTCTCTTCCCCCCTCCTCTTGATGGTGGAGGAGGAGGAGGTTGACGATAGGAGGTGATAGGGCTGATGTAGGAGAAATGGTGGAGATAGTGGTGGTGATGTTGGGGTGGAGAAATGATGGTGATGTTGGGGATGAGAAATGGTGAAGATGGTGGTGGTAATTTTGGGGGAAGGGAAATGTTGGAGATGGTGGTCGTGGTTGAGGAGGAGAAATGTTGGAGATGATGATGATGATGGGAGTAGAATTGGTGGAGATGACGATGGTGATGTTGACGAGGAGAAATGCCAGAGAAGGTGGTGGTGTTGGTTGATGAGGAGAAATGGTGGAGATTGTGAGGCAAAATGGTGGAGATGAATGTGGGGATGCAAGGGAGGAGAAATGGTGGAGATGGTGGTGATATATGGGAGGAGAAATGAAGGATATGATGGTGTTTGAAGAAACAAGTAATGGAGATGATGTTGGAGGGTTTTGGGGGGAGAAACAGCAATGATGGTGATGTTGGGGAGGAGAGAGGGAGGAGATGGTGACGGTTGTTGGTGATCAGGGGAAGAAAGCTGTGTTGATGGTGGAGAGGTGATGAAGTAAATAAGGATGGTGTTGGTGATAAAGGCAATAGTGTAGGAGGAGCAAATGGTGACTGTAATGTTGGGGGTATTAATGGTGGGGAATCTGTAGGAGAAGGTGGTATTGAAGTATGAATGATGGTGCTCAGTGAGGAACAAATGTCGGGAAGATAATTCATTTATTTATTCATTGCAATGGACGTGACGTCATCGAGTTTCTTTTGCGGAGGAGTTTCATTTATTTATTCATTCATTTATTCATGTATCTTTTTCTTTCTTTCCGTACCTGTTTATTTATTTATTTATCTATTCATTTATGTATGTACTTGTTAATGTGTTTGTTTATTATTGAATTTTTTTATGATCAGTCAGTTGTCATCTTTATATCAATTTCTGTTTGATTTATCATATTTGCCATTAATAATCGCTTAATAATTGTTTTAGTTACGAGTTGTTTTATCTGTTTTTAACTGTAATTCTTTTTTTTATAAACTATTTACTCTAGAGTTTTAATTTTTTATAAGTACCGGCGTTTTATTCTACGAAAGTTAGATTTTATCAACAAAATGGTTTTGTTTTTTTACCTGTTGCATATAGTCACATGCGCGTGTTCATTAATAATAATAATAATAATAATAATAATAATAATAATAATAATAATAATAACAACTGTTATAATTGTTTATCAGATCACGTGATTTATAAAAGCCTTTTTGGTTTGCATTTTACTAAATGCTACGGGAGTTTATAATCATAACAATGCCATCCATAGTAAATACTCGATACAGACTTTTATCATGAATCTACTTAATACATTGACTCCCCAATAGATCCTCGACAAATGCGTAAGGTCAGCGTCTTGGTCTTGCGTCATTTTGAGTCATTGAGTAGTTCCTTGCGTCAACTACAGTACTTTTACGCACAATTTTGCCTCCTTAATTACGTAAGAGCATTCCGAGAAGTCTCCAATTTTTGCGCACCACCCGGGCGCGCAGAGATAATAGACTACGTTCATAAAAGCCCACGTGCGCCCAGAAATGTTCTCTTCAGTGGATGTGTATGCCTCTCTCTCTCTCTCTCTCTCTCACACACAAACACACACACACATATGTATATATATGATTATATATATATATATATATATATATATATATATATATATATATATATATATATATATATATATATATACACATCTATAAATTTCTGACTCACGTCAGGTCGAACCCAGGTCTTTCAATTGAAAGGCAGGGCCGCTGCCAACTAACCCACACAAGTCATAAAAGAAGTTGGAACCTGAGTGCAACTGTATCTAAGGCATTACATATATATATATATATATATATATATATATATATATATATATATATATACATATATTTGTATGTATGTATGTATGTATGTGTGTGCACGCGCATCATTCACGTAGGCCTATGCACTGAACTACGCTCGCACGTTTGCCTTCGTATCGCGTGATGCAAGAAGGCCTCACCCTCCATCAGTCTCCTTTTGTTTCGGGGTGGCAGGTTATTTGCATGGTCCCAGGACCTGGTCCCCTCTGCTCTCTACCGCTGAGAGTGTTCTTTCATGCTGCTTGCATGTGCTTTTTTCGGTGAGTGGGAATCTTTCAGCTCTCTCTCTCTCTCTCTCTCTCTCTCTCTCTCTCTCTCTCTCTCTCTGAAGCTCGACTCAGTTTCACTGTATATACATACATATTTATGTCTATGTCTAGAGGTATTGCGTTCGTATTCGGTGAGTGGAATCTCTCTCTCTCTCTCTCTCTCTCTCTCTCTCTCTCTCTCTCTCTCTCTGTATATATATATATATATATATATATATATATATATATATATATATATATATATATATGTATATATATATATATAATATACAACATTTATATACATACATATTTATGTCTATGTCTATATTATGTATGTACTATATATATATAATATGTATATATGTATATGTATGTATATGTATATATATATATATATATATATATATATATATATATATATATATATATATATATATATATATATATATATATATTGTGAGAGAGAAATAATATATAAAATTATCAAGAAGAAAATGAATTACATATATACACGTGTGTGTGTGCGTGCGTGTATGAGCGCTGTAGAGTTGACACGTGTCTAGTTCAATTCCCTTGCTTACGTCTCTAAACGCGCTGGAACTCATCTTCAGTATGCCGATGGATTTTTTAATTTCCAAGATGAGGCGGAGGCTTTGGAAGATTTTCCAATTACGCCCGTAATTAATTTGCGCGAGGAGTCTGTGTGTGCGTGTGTGTGTGTGTTGCTGATTCCCTGCCCGAAAATGACGTCCCTTTATTTTCTGAAAACTTCCGTAGCGGTGATTAAGCTTCCTCTGCAATCTCTTATGCTGGAGAGACGTCTGTGAAGAAAGCGTCTGGCTTGATTGCAAGGCGCCTTTGGGAGGCCAAGATGGCTGTGCTTTCTGTTGCTCGTCAAGGTCAAGCTCTCCCTCGTCTGTTTCTCTTCTCCTGTCCGTAATCTTAGACTTTTGCCACTTGTATCTTCTCCTGTCCGTAATCTTAGACTTTTGCCATCTGTTTTTCTTCGCCTGCCCGCAGTCTTAGACTTCTGCCATTTGTATCACTTCTCCTGTCCGTAATCTTAGACTTTTGCCATCTGTTTCTCTTCTCCCGCCCGTAATCTTAGACTGTTGGCATCTGTTTCACGTCTCCTGTCCATAATCTGAGACTTTTGCCATCTGTATCACTCCCCTGTCAGTAATCTTAGACTTTGCCATTTGTTTCACTTCTCCTGTCCGTAGTCTTAGACTTTTGCCATCTGTTTCTCTTCTCCTGTCCGTAATCTTAGACTTTTGCCATCTGTTTCACTTCTGTCCGTAATCTTAGACTTTTGCCATCTGTTGCACTTCTGCTGTCCATGATCTTAGACTTTTGCCATCTGTTTCACTTCTCCTGTCCGTAATCTAAGACTTTTGCCATCTGTTTCACTTCTCCTGTCTGTAATCTTAGACTTTTGCCATCTGTTTCGATTCTTTTCTTCGCAATCTTAGACTTTTTTGTCACCTGTTCCAATTGTCCTGCCCGTAATCTCAGACTTTTGCCATTTGGTTCTCTTCTGTCCGTAATCTCAGACCTTTGCCTTCTCTTTCTGTAGGTCAGAATGTCTAACTTCTTTGTTCTCTTATCTTCAGGGTCAGAAATATTTAGCTTGGCTCTGTTCCAGTTGGTCAGATGATGCTCATCTTGTGTTTTCTAGGTCAAGATTGCCCTGATATGTACCTCTTCTCTAGGTCAAGATCCCCTGAGTCTCAGCTTATTAAGGTCAGATTTTCCTCCAGTTTCTCCGGTATCTAGGTCATAATCTCCAGGTCATAATCTCCATCACCTTATACGCGTCTCCATATGAAGATCCACTTTTCTAGGCCAGCGCGTCCTTCATTAGGTCAGATTCTCCCTCCCACGATCTACTTGGGGATGTCAAAGTATCCCTCATGAAATTCTTTGATATAGGTCAAAATTTCCTTCATTTTCTCAAATTAATTAGGTCTGAATCTCCCTCATCTCTACCATTTCTCTAGGTCTAAATCTTGCCTCGTCTTGTACGCTTCTGTAGGTCAGGAACGACCTCTTCTGACCCACTTTTCTAGGTCAGGGTGTTCCCTGTCTGCTTTGCTTATACAGGTCGAAATTTCCAAAAGATTCCGGCCGTTGTTCTGATTTAATAAGCGATCACTCTTTGTCTTGGACTGCAATGCTGTTTTGGTAAAACGGAAGGAGGAATTGAATTCCAAAGCTCTAGAGGAGAGATGAAAAAATGATGTCATGTTTCCTCTATAACCCAGTGTGTCACGGTTGACCTCAGGAGTGAATTATATACCTGGTTGTTGTAGAAGGTTTTTGTATGCAACTGAGGTGGAGAGAGAGAGAGAGAGAGAGAGAGAGAGAGAGAGAGAGAGAGAGAGAGAGAGAGAATCAGTATTCATCATGTACCTTTAGTCGAATGCAGTTGGTTGCAATTGGGGAGAGAGAGAGAGAGAGAGAGAGAGAATCAGTATTCATCATATACCTGTTTCAGTCGAAAGCGGTGAGGTTGCCATTGGGGCGAAGAGAGAGAGATAGAGAGAGATCAGTATTCTCTCAAAATATGTACCTCATTTCATAATTGAAAACGGGAAGACCTCGAAGAGGTAATCCTCGTCCCACATTCGGGGAGCGATTCATCAGATATTGCCTTCAAAGTCTCTCTCTCTCTCTCTCTCTCTCTCTCTCTCTCTCTCTCTCTCTCTCTCTCTCTCTCTCTCTCTCTCCCACCCAAGCTACAACCAACTGCATTTAACTGAAATCCAGTATATAATGGCTAATGCTCTCTCTCTCTCTCTCTCTCTCTCTCTCTCTCTCTCTCTCTCTCTCTCTCTCTCTCTCTCTCTCCTTTTTTATGTTTTTAAGTTCCTTATCTAAATTAATCACGGTGTCAGTAACCTTGGTGATGTGACGCCAGTTTTACTAACTATAAATCTCTCTCTCTCTCTCTCTCTCTCTCTCTCTCTCTCTCTCTCTCTCTCTCTCTCTCTCTCTGAGAACCCCATCCAACAGCCATCAAATGTGACGGTTAATTACCCTCACTCTCTCACTCTCATCTAATCCGGTATTTGCCTCAAATTCACCGCACGCTTAATTCCCCCCGAGTTCCGTTTGCGGTGACATCAAGCCGAGAGACTTCAGTTCTCCTCGGCTGACATCTCCGGGGCCGAAGACACTCTCCAACGATGTCTCCAGTGATGTGTCCACCATTGTAGGGACGTAGGATATTGATCAGGTGAAGAAGACATTGGTAATGGCGTCACTCGGGGAGCAGGTAGCAGGCGGGAGGTTTCCTGATTAATGGAGGCGTTGTGTTTTTATATTTACCGGACGGTAGAATTGATTTAAACTCTCTTATTACCGGTGTTTTACACTGGCTTATGAAATAGGAGCGCACGTGTGTTGATTTCAAAGTGGCTTGTGAACAAAACTGGCTCTTGTTTTACAGAGTATGATGGCTTGTTATTCATATTGTGAAATAGCTTTTACTGAATGATTTCAACTCTTGTTATCATTAACTAAAACTAGTTTTGGTTTATTGAATTTAACTCTTATTATTAATGATTTAAACTATTGTTTATTAAAATATGTTCTAAAATAGCTTTTATTGAGTGATTTCAGCTCTTGCTATCATTAATTAAAACTAGTTTTCGTTTAATGTATTTTTCCTCTTATTATTAATGATTTAAACTATTGTTTACTAAAACTGATTCTCGATCACTGAATTAAACTCTTTGTTTAATAATTTAAACTATTATTTACCTATGATTTAAACTGGTCTATTATTTAAAGGTGGCCTATGATATGAACTTACTTGCATTTATGTGGAATATTATATTATAAAGGTATAAAAGTAGCTCACGTTTTTCTACATGAACTGATTCATGTTTATTTATTTGAACTGGATTTTTGTTAGTTTAAACGGGTTCAAATTTTCGTATTTAAACTATTATTTCTTTGTTTAAATAATTTTCGTTTAAATTAGGTTTGGTTTTAAAACCAGTTCTCGTATATTAGGTGCATAATATTAGGTTTAAAACGGAATCACGTATTTTGGCTTAAATATGCTGATTAAAACTTAACTATTAATATCAGAACTGAATTTTGTGCATTGATTAAACTATGTTATTGGGATGCAAATGTGGCGCACGTTTATCGATTTGAAATGGCTGTTTTTTCAGTGATTTAAACAGGATGTAGGTAATTGATTTAAATTGTATTGCTGGGATAAAAAAAAATTACGTGCATTTATTTCAACAGACATATAATTACTGATTTAAAGTTCATTGTTAGAAACTAAATCTGGGTACTTTTTTCATTAAAATTCTATAACTAGATGTTAAACTCTCTCACATCTAATGATTTTAAGTACAGTAATAGTGTTTAAAACTACACTGTTCGTACCTGAAACTGGCTTAGTGCATGTGCCTGTGATTGACTATGTGTACGCTAAAAACTGCTCATATATATATATATATATATATATATATATATATATATATATATATATATATATATATATATATATATATATATATATATATTATATATATATATATGTGTGTATATATATACACACACGTATATATATATATATATATATATATATATATATATATATATATATTATATATATATATATATATATATATATATATATATATATATATATATATATATATATATATATATAGAGAGAGAGAGAGAGAGAGAGAGAGAGAGAGAGAGAGACTGGATATATAAACCTTAAGTTAAAAGAGAAAAAGTTGTAATCTAATTACGATACAAACAAACGTAAAATAGGAGAGAGAGAGAGAGAGAGAGAGAGAGAGAGAGAGAGAGAGAGAGAGAGAGAGAGAGAGACCGTCCAGCAACAGGCACCAACACCGTTCCATCGTAGTCTTAGTCTGCGCCGCCCTCTTTTTCCATTAATTCCGCCCATGCGACGGTCGAGAAACGGCTGTTACGACGCCCTTAAACCCCACTTAAACTCCACTTAAAACTCGCTAAAACCCGCTAAAACTCTAGGAGTAATCGCCGCCGGTTACGACGTAACGCGGCGCGATGGGGTTACGACAGGGAACTCAGCTTCCCTTAATGGCCTGGCTGCACTGCGCTTTAATTCGACGATAAATCGAGTCTGGAGTTCAACAAGGGAAGCTTCTGAACTCTTGCAGTTACCTCCTTTTGTATAGATCGCTTCTCCTAGCCGAGATCGATCCCTTGCGGAGCGTAGGGCGGAGGGGGATCTGAGCTAGGCGTGTGATCTGAAGGATCAAATGGTCACTTTATTGGATTATACAGTGAGTTATGTACCTAGTAGACAATCGACTGTGGAGGTCTTGAACTGGCAACCTCATTCTTAATAGAGTTGTAATAAGAGTGGGTTAACGTCTCTCTCTCTCTCTCTCTCTCTCTCTCTCTCTCTCTCTCTCTCTCTCTCTATATATATATATATATATATATATATATATATATATATATATATATATATATATATATATATATATATATACATGAACATCTAGATATGTCTTATCATTCTATATGTCTATCTATGTATATGCATAAATTTTTATATGTATAGGATATCCATAAGCAAAAAATATTTATGTGAATCTCTAGAATGACAACCAGTTTTCAGTCATCGGATCTAACCCGGTTGCTTACCAAGGCATTAAAAAAATGATTATAGATTTAAAAACAGAGCTCGTAATCCTACCAGTGATGACTCTTTTGCAGGAAGAGCCACGAAGGATAGCTGTTCG
>NC_089770.1:11318500-11338500 GCF_040412425.1 Macrobrachium rosenbergii | reverse complement strand
AGTTAAAATATCTTTTTTTTTAAAGACTGAATATATCTGTTTTTAAGAATGAATACTGTTTTTTTAGATTTTTGAAAAGAAAGTTATTGTGCTGGCTTTGTCTGTCCGTCCGCATTTTTTTCTGTCCGCAATTTTTCTGTCTCCACTTTTTTTTGTCCACCCTCAGACCTTAAAAACTACTGAGGCTAGAAGGCTGCAAATTGGTATGTTGATCATCCACCCTCCTATCATCAAACATACCAAATTGCAGCCCTCTAGCCTCAGTATTTTGTATTTTATTTAAGGTTAAAGTTAGACATAATCGTGCGTCTGGCAACGATATAGGCCATGCCACTACCGGGCCGTGGTTAAAGTTTCATGGGCCGCGGCTCATACAGCATTATACCGAGACCACCGAAAGATATATTTATTTTCGGTGGCCATGCTCATGATGTACAGAAAACTCGATTGCGCCGAAGAAACCTGGGGCATTTTACACTTGTTTCTTAATTCTTTTCAGGTTACAATACTTTCTTTTGTGTCTCTCCAAGTAGAAAATACTTATTATTCACATAGTTAAAAGTGGGGTTTTCTTTTCTCTTCATATTTTTATTGAGCATAAAAGTTTGTTGAACTCTTAGGTATCCAGGTAGTCATTCTTCAAGTTTAGTGTTTTTTTTTTCTATTTAGAATAAAAGATTATACAATTCCAAGGTATCCGAGCAGTCAACAAGATAAATGTTTAAAATAAGGTCCAGGAAAATTGCCAATTCCATAAGACGCCCGGAAAAAAACTTTTCAATTGTGAATTGTTGAATAGAATAAATTCTGTTCGGAATCGCAATGGAAACCATTATGTTTAAAAATAAGATCGAAGAAATTTTACGTAAGGTATGGAAAACTCTTAGCTTCAAACGGAAGAATTCAAGAATATATGAAAAGAAGGAAGAGAGAATTCAAGAATATATGAACGGGAGGCAGAATTCGAGAGTATATAAACATGAGGAAGAGAGTATTCAGGAATATATAAAAAGAAGGCGGAGAGAATTCAAGAATATATGAACGGGAGGCAGAATTCGAGAGTACGTAAACGGGAGGAAGAGAGAATTCAAGAATATATAAACGGGATTCAAGACTACATTAACGGAAGGCAGAGAGAATTCAGGAATATGTAAACGGGACGTAGAGACAATTCAAGGATATATAAACGGAAGGAAGAGAGAATGAAAGAATACGTAAACGGAAAGCAGATAGAATTCAAGAATTTATAAACGAGAGACAGAGAATTCAAAGGTATAAAAACGGAAGGCAGGGAAAATTCAAGAATATGTAAACGGAAGGTAGAGAGAATTCAAGAATATAAAAACGGAAGGAAGAGCGAATTAAAAAATATAATGGATTAGGAATGAATTATAATGGATTAGGAATATACATTGTAATCGGATAAGGATTAGAAAAGACTTCTAATTTTGTATCAGAATGAACCTTAGTTATTCAGATATTCAGGAGAATTCGTTATCCAGATACTAACTATGAATGGGATTCCTGTTCCGCAATGGATTTGGAATCATTCCTAATCCTGAATCGAAGTGGAAAAGAATTCTAAATGTAAGTGGGATTCGGAATAAACCAGATCTCTGCCTCATTGATAAAGAATTATGATTAACATTATGAGCTGGTTTAAAAATAAACATGAACTCTGCCTCATTGATAAAGAATTATGATTCTTTATCGGATTAGGGAATAAATCTGAATATTTAGTCACACTGGAAAAGCATCACCATTCTTAATCTGATTGGGAATAATCTAATTTCTCTTTTAGATCACTTTGTAATATTCCCTAATGAAGTGAGGATTTTTTGGCCTGATTAGCGTATTAATATTATTTATTGATACAGTGGAGCTGACGTTGCTGTATTTATAATGAGAACTCGTTTAAAGAGTGGAGTGGTTTCAAGGTATAGATTAACCTTTTATAATTTATGTAAGAAAACTCTTAATAGAAATAAAACAAAAGTAAAAAGGCCATAATAACTTATGTTTATATTTATTTTTTTTTTTTAATCATTCAAAGGCTAGTGAGACTGCCAACCCAGTCACCTTATGTAGCCCAAGCCCGAAGGAAATGCGCAAAAGAATGGAATTTCACAAGTTGGAAACATGGGATTGGGCAGAGAATTCCGAAAGTTTACTGATCACCATAGAAGGAGCTGTACTCCATTCTCGCTTCCTTCCTTTCTTTAATCTTGCTGTCCAGCCACTCTAACCCCCTCTTTTCACTCTTAATTTAAGCGGGGAATAGCTGAAAGTGCCCCTGTACTTAGCTTTATAGCGTAATTTTCATTTCTCTCTCTCTCTCTCTCTCTCTCTCTCTCTCTCTCTCTCTCTCTCTCTCTCTCTCTCTCTCTCCTCCCTCCTCCTCCTCCCTCCTCCTCCTCCTCCTCCTCCTCCTCACGTGGTGCACTGTAGACATTAATAAAGGTGTTTGCAGAGTCCCTTCGGCCCTCAGCTGCACCCACTTTTTAGCCTTTTACTTTACCTCCATTCGGGCTTCATTACTTCCATCTTGCTATCCAACCACTCCAACAACTCCCCCTTTCCACTGTCTTAAGTGCTGAATGGCCGAAAGTTCCTCAGTGCTTGCCCGAAATTATCATAAATCATTCAATCCACGTAAGTACACTCCACTGTGAATGTGGCTTTCGTGATCTTCCTTCGGAGAATTTTTGTGAATCCTCGAGAGCTGATATGACTGATTTCACCGAATGACGAGGATATTCAAGTACTGTGGTTTTCGCCGGAGTCGTAAATGGGAAACGGAAATTCCGAGAAAACTGTTATTTTAAGATGCTGAGGCGAATGCGCTGAACCGTTCACTTCATCCGATGCCTATGTTCACTGTATTGTAAGACCCGGAGGGGAGTAGTGCCGTCAGTGCACCCCATGCGGTGCACTGTGGGCATTGCTTAAGTGACTTTGCAGCGTCCCTTCGACCCCTAGCTGCAACCCCTTTTATTTCTTGTACTGTATCTCCGTTCATATTCTCTTTCTTCCATCTTACTTTCCACCCTCTCCTAACAATAGATTCACAGTGCAACTGCGAGGTTTTCCTCCTGTTACACCTTTCAAGCCTTTTTTACAGTTAGTTTCCGTTTCAGCGCCGATTGACCTCATAGGCCCAGCGCTTGGCCTTTGGCCTAAATTATATATTCTATTCTATTCTATTCTACTATGTTGTAACAATATTGAGAAAAAACTGTTATTATTTCTTAATTTTGGCGTTTTTCCTCAATGCCGTTTGGGTTATCTTTTCCGATTCATTAAAAGTTACTTTGTCGAACCGATTTGTCAATTCACCTGATAAATGGGCTTGGCAGGTGAAATATTAGGGCCAAAGGCCATGGTTCTTTGTTGAAGGAAGTTCACCGGGGAATAACTTATATGAAGGAGTATATCATTTTTATTACAGGCTATTTTTACTAGCCTGGTTGTAGATTTTTTTTTTTTTTACAATTTTCTAACGTAAATTGTGTCGAGGGCAAAGAATTAAATCGTATTAGGCATTTATAACTGCATACATCATCTTAGGGACGCAATAGTGTTCGTCCATTTGTATAACTCAAGTTCCTCTTTGAAGAAGACCCCCTTGAATTGGGTTGGGTAGGTTAGTGCCGTCAGTGCTCCTCACGCGGTGAACTGTAGGCATTACTAGAGATTGCTTTGCTTGCAGCATCCCCAGCTGCGCTCACTTTGCGGAAAATCTTATACTTTACTTCCGTGCCCACTTTCTTCCCTCTTGCTGTCCAACCACTCTAACTAGCTCTTTTTCACAGTTTCAAGCGCTGAGTGGTTGGAAGTGACCGAGTTTGTCTCTGTAACCAGATTTTCAGAAATTGAAATCACTTTGCAGAGAGGAATCCATAGATAACTAATTATGCGTTTTACTTATTATTATTATTATTATTATTATTATTTATTATTATTATTATTATTCATAAAATGAACCTTATTCATATGGAACAAGCCAACAGGGCCACTGACTTGAACATTTGAACGCAGTAACAGAAGGTAATAGGAAATGCAGAGAGAATAGATCAATTATTAGAAAAGAAAAAATAAAGGAACAAATAAATAAATAAATAAATAAGTAAAAGTATAAGTAAAGTGCAAGGTGCAAGGAGAATTGCTTTAGGGCATTAATGCATTTCATCTTCGCTTGAACTTTTGAGGTTCCAGGTGCACAAGACTCTCAGGGAGACTGCCGTATTTTAAAAATTTATCTTTCAAGAAATTTTCCCTGTCCGCCCTCGGATCTTAAAAACCACTGAGGCTAGAGGGCTGCAAATTGGTGTGTTGATCATCCACCCTCCAGTCATCAAACATACTAAATTGCAGCCCTCTAGCCTCAGTAGTGTTATTTTATTTAAGGTTGAAGGTAGCCATGATCGTGCGTCTGGCACCGCTGTAGGTGCCAGCCAAGCACAGGCCACCACCGGGCCGCGGCTGAAAGGTTCATGGGCCGCGGCTGAGAGTTTCATGGGACGTGGCTGAGAGTTTCATACAGCATTATACGCTGTACAGAAAACTCGATTTCTTCGGCGCATTTTTTTACTTGTTTTATAATGTATCAAAGGTTTGTCCTCACTGAACAGCAAAACAGATATATTATATACCAGCCCAAGTTTATTGAGCTATTTACCATCCTTTCCGTTGCCGGCGTGTGTTACAATGTACCGTAAGGTCGCTGTTTTTACTCTGTTGAAGGGACGAATTACATAAGAGAGAGAGAGAGCTTAAATTGAGATAAAGGGACGAATCCCATCTCCCCTTGGGAGTTATAATTAACACCTGTGCTCAACATGCACTGACCTCGGAGAAACTCTTTTGCGTGAGTGTAATGCACGCTGTGCCACCCACTCTCATACCAAAATGGTGACGGCATTAATCCCTCAAATGGGTGATAACAGATTGAGAGTTACATCTATTTCGAACGTGAGTTACAAAGAGCTTAAGGACCCGTAGGTGGGTAGCGCTGTCAGTGCACCTCTCGCGGTGCACTGTAGGCATTACTAAGGTGCTTTGCAGCGTTCCTTCGGTCCCTAGCTGCTACAACCCCTTTCATTCCTTCACTGTACCTCCATTCATATTCTCTTTCTTCGATGTTGCTATCCAACCTCTCTTGTCATTTGTTTCATAGTGCAACTGCGAGGTTTTCCTCCTGTTACACCCGTTAAACCTTTCTACTACCAATTTCCGTTTCAGCGCTGAATGACGTCATAGGTCCCAGCGCTTGGCCTTTGGCCTAAATTCTATATCCCATTCCATTCTATTCCAAAGAGCTCAAGGGGATAGATGTGGGAAGTTTGTCCGGTAGCTGACTTTGTGGAGAAGTTGTTAATGGATCAAACAGGCTGTAAAGCATTAAGGTTATTTCATCTGCAACTTTAAAATAGACTTCTGAGATTATGGCTGGAATTGAACGTCACTTTGGTCTGAGAGAAATTAACACTGTGATATTCCAAGCACAACAGTCGAAACAGCTATCAGGGGAAAAAATTACTTCTTAATGAGTGCCGTAGTTTTTTGTAATTTAGGTTTTTTCGAGGAGATTTTTTTTTTTTTTTTTTTGTAGGAAGGAGTTATTAAATCCTTTACGACAGGAGAAGAAGGTAGGTGTCTGAATTACAAGTTCCGTAAGATTTTATTAATATTGGATTATTAAGGAACTACAAGTTCAGTCAGTGGGGAAGAAAGTCCTTGATGTTAATTTTTTTTTTCTTGAAAGTGCAGATGTTCAACGCCTTCCAGTTATCATGTGATGACTGACGAACGTTTTTATTTATTTATATTTTTTAAAGAACTGGACACATTAACTGCCTCTCTTCCCAAGGTTACAAAGTTAGTGACGTAACATTGACGCCAACTTCCGGTCGCGTGTTCAGACGTAATAACCGTTTTTTTTTATGCCGGCGATTAAAAAGGGTCAGGATTTGTAGCAAAGCACACCGAGTTTTCTTCGAAGGGGAATGCACTGAGTGATATCAGAACTAGTGCCTTGAGTTTATTGATTCATTTTTTGAGAATTCTCTGGTGCCAAGTTTGGCGTGTGGTCATTTCAGGTCTTGGAGCAAAAGAATTGGTCAAGGGTCAATGTTTTGTCAGTTGTATTTGTTAACGAAGAGATGCAGAAATATTCTGGTAATTTTTGTGGTCATAATACAATTGTTTTAATAATAATAATAATAATAATAATAATAATAATAATAATAATAATAATAATAATAATAATAATCCAAGTCGAAGTCAGGAGAGTAATAAGAATAGCGAGTTTGTGGAAGGAGACACTGTCGTTACTTGTGTATGCCCATCTTAACAAAATATCTCGAGAACGGAGGAACAAGTTTCAGTGAAAGCTGGTGAAAAATCCTTTGGTTTACACCCATCTAGTTGGTTATTCCTTGGTGGATTTTGATGATTTGATATGATTCTCAAGCATTGTTTGTGTAACGAACAATTTATCCCCAACAGGAAAGTGGAAGGAGGATGATGTTTTCACCGTTTCTTCATGTTTGTGTGTATGTGTGTGTGCTTGTTAAGTTCAAATATCTCGTGAATTTAAGAACGAAGTTTGGTAAAACTTGAGAAACCGCTAATCTTATAAAATCTCTCCTTGTGATTAATATTGTCGGATATCGAAGAGAATTTGGAAGTTGTCGCCATGGAAACCATCTCTCCCCTTAGTCTGTTTATGGGAATTGCTTAGTACCTCCGTTCCCTCATTTCTCATTGTTGTAAAAGTGTGAAACTTTCTCCTTGGCACAGTAATTGATTTATTCTATTTTTAGTATGCACTTAGTTTTTCTGACTAATACAGCGTGTGCTCACATTTGATGGGTAAATGATTTGGTACTGGTACACTATACACTGGTCCATATAGATGTAAGTGGGTATGGAGAAAAAGTGTGTATGTATAATATATATATATATATATATATATATATATATATATATATATATATATATATATATATATATATATATATATATATATATATATTGTGTGTGTGTTTGTTTGTTTGTTTGTTTGTATATGTATATGTGCATGCATGTATGTGTGTTTGACGTGTTTATTTATTTTCATCTTTTATTCTCTTCTCTCACTTTTCACCATATATGTGTATATGTAGATACTCAGTATGCGTCAGCGTGTGCATACAGGCACAGACGATATACGTACACACACACTAACGTGCATTCACCAGTCGCAATGCACTTCGCATGCATTTTCGATGAGGGTGCCCGGGGCCCCTCATAAATGCATCACGCATCGTGACAATGCAGGTGGAATTAACTAACCTTCAAGTTTGCGTCTTTGTCCGAAAACAAAACTATTTCATCGTCGTTTCATTGTGATATAAAAAACGTTGATTGGCCTCATAATTTTTGTTTAATTTCGTTCATGATGCTTTGGAACGGTAATACAGAATGACCCAGAATATGGAGTATTCTTTCGTTGCAGTAAAGCGTCCTTTAACGCCTGTGATGAAGCGTTCTTTAACGCCAATAATGAAGCGTTCTTTAACGCCGGTGATGAAGTGTTCTTTAACTCCAATGATGACGCGTTCTTTAAACGCCAGTGATGACGCGTTTTGAAACGCCATGATGAAGCGTTCTTTAACGCCAACAATGAAGCGTTCTTTAACGCCAACGATGAAGCGTTCCTTAACGCCAACGATGACGCGTTCATAAACGCGTTCTTAAACGCCATGATGAAGCGTTCTTTAACGCCAATGATAACTCGTTCCTTAGCGCCAATGATGAAGCGATATTTAACGCCAATGATGAAGCGTTCTTTAACGCCAATGATGGCGCGTTCTTTAACGCCAAAGATGAATCGTTCCTTAACGCCAACGATGAAGCGTTCCTCAACACCAACGATGAAACGTTCTTCAACGCCGATGAAGTGTTTTCTACGACGGCACTGGACCGACATCCACGACAACATATGCCGGGTATCTACAAAGACAACGGATGGCCTACATATCATAACGTAGTGGTCTCTGTAGCGACAACGAAGCTGTTGTTTCTTCAAACATGAAACAACTTCCCCTGTGGCGGCAACGATGCAGACATCCCGGCAACAACGTATCGATTCTACATCAAACTAAATGGCCTCTGTATCGACGACGAAGCCAATAAAACGCGTGGAATTGCTCTTGATAAACCTTCATATTTAATTCAGAGTAATTCCACCCCCCTGGACTGATGCACCAGAGCCATCTATCGGCGGATGGGTGAAACCTTTTGAAGGTTGGATGGGTTCCGGGGGGGTTTCGTAATGGCTGTCAGTTATGTCAGCTGATGGAGAGTGTAGCTTGTTTTATTTAGTTAGTCTGCTCACTTTTTACATATATTACACACACACACACATATATATATATATATATATATATATATATATATATATATATATATATATATATATATATATATATATATATATATATCTCGTCTAGAACACATCAGGACAGGGGCTGACTATATTAGCCAAAATGTAGTGGCTTCTTCAATTTGTTTGGTTCTGTAATGGGCCTTTTTAACAAAGATATCGTGCTGATGGATTACAGAAATCAGATTATATATATATATATATATATATATATATATATATATATATATATATATATATATATATATATATATATATATATACTATATATATATATATATATAAAACATGCATACACATTTATCTATATATATATATATATATATATATATATATATATATATATATATATATATATATATATATATATTATATAATTATACACACACACACATATATATATATGTATTTTACATATATATATATATATATATATATATATATTAATGTGTGCGTGTATTACATGTAATTTACAGAATGAGAGTGAGAGAGAGAGAGAAATAAAAGCGAGTTTGTCACATGATCACAGGGCGACTGTTCTACTTATTCTGAATATTGATTTTGTTATCGTCATTCGTTTTATCGAGTGAGTGCGCGACTCCAGTCATTTGTATTTTCATTTATTAATTTTTTTCGTTACAGTACAAATAACCGAAAGATCAATGACGACTTCCGGTGTTAAATTTATATAATGAGAAAAGTCAACGTTTTTCTTGATAATTTCATTTGCCCTCGGAGTTCAGATATACCTTGTACTTTTATGTTTGTATATTTTTCCGATTAGTGAAATCGTCTTTTGTTTAATTAAATTACAGGTGTTTCTAGAAAATTGTGTCACAAAACCTGTGGTCATCTGTTACGTTTAATATGAATTTTTGTTTCTTATGCTGTCGCAAAGGCTTTTTTTTCTCTCTCAGAGAACCGAGATGGTCAAACTTTTCAGATTCATATTCAAGGGCCAAGATCGAGGTAATGGTCTTCCCCAGCCTTTAAAAAAAAAAAAGTATTTTGAGTGGTCGAGGGAACGCACAAGATTGTAGAGAATTCCGGAAGCCATATATTGTAAATTTCACGTCAGGTGTTCCTCTGTGGACAATGGCTATCCTCTTGGGATTGCACGATTTATAGACTGCTATGGAATTCTCTTCTTCCATCTCTTTATATTAACATAACATTTCCCTTTCATCCTTCAAAGAGGAGGGAGGTCTGTTACCCCTTTTTGGGGAAAGGACCCCACTTTATTTATTTATTTATTTATTTATTTATTTATTTATTAGTTCGTTCCTTCTCTCCGTTTTCTTTGTTCTGGCCTAAACGGTGAATCCTTTAAAGTAATGTGACGTCATAGTACGCAGATCTATCAGTCAGCCACATTCGAGTTATAAGGAAAAGTGTCGTTAACTTCAGAAGAATTTATTGAATTAAAATATCGCTATGTGTCATCTCTTGAAAATAATTCCGAGTTGAATTGAGTATTAACTGTAAAAATGCACGTTCCTCCTTTGAATATGAAAAATAAATATTATGAATAAAAATTATGGCTCGCCTCAAGATGATGTACTGAATTTTAATGTTCGTGTATTGTCAGTCGCTTAAAAAAAACTCATGATTTAATTTCTCATTTAAATCCCATTACGAATTTTTTTTAAAGCAAATAATTATAAAGTTACCCATCTGTGGACCTCACCAGTCCAGTAAAGGATGTTTATATATAGTCCCAGCGGTAAGTAAGCGCCACAGATATTCTCCAGCGTAATGTATATGGGGTCATTACAAGGCTCTTACGTACGATAATAGTCACGCGAGGTCGTAGATATGTATGTAACCCGTCATCATGCAATTTAGGCCTTATGCACGACACCTTGATGATTTTAAAGTACGATGGAAGTCATAGGGAGTTGCCAGATAGCGTCTTTTCAGTTTTGTTTATGTTTGTGTTTTTGGAGTGAATGATGCAGCCTTGTGTGAAGTGTTTGTGTTTTTGTTTGTTTTAACTAGAGCGCAGTTGTCTGTGTGGTTAATATTATATTGAGAAAACTGTGGTTTCTCAAGTTATTTTTCAGAATTTCAGCAATGTTTTTAATGTGAGTGTGTGTTGAAAACTAATGTTTTATCTACAAATAAGTTTTGTTATCTTTAGAGAAATTTTATTTTCAGTAAGGCAATAGAATAACTTTCTCCTGAATGAAAGTGAAAGAGTTCTTTTATTTTTTCCGAAGAAAGGAAGATTATTTTATTATTGTTTTAAAAAAAAACTGGTTCCAGAAAGGACATTTTTTCTCTTGAAAACTTAATTCGTGAATGAAAATTACCTTATTTCTTCCGTTTTCTCTCCAAATGAAAGTCAAGAAATAGGTTACTTAAAAAAAAAAGCCTTTGAATAACAGTAAATTATTTCCTGTTTAGAGAAATGGTTTTTCTTGTTTGAAAACAATGTCGTATATTCTTGAAAAAAAAAAAAAAAACATGTTCTTGTTTCAAATTAAGGTTATTACCTTCTCAAAAGTTTTCTAGAAAGACCACATCTTTCAGGAAAAATTAATTTTGTGAATGAGAGCGATTTCCATCTTGATAACAACATTTTCTTGAATGAAAGTAAGGTTAGCTTGCTTCGTGAATAAAAACTTTTTCCTGAATGAAGTTACGGTAATTTTTCACGAATGGAAATGAGTCCACTTTTTAAGTTAAATCTATATCTTGAGTGAATTAAGTCTATTTATTTTGCAGAAAACAATTTTTCCTTTATGAAAATAAAGCAAAATAAAGTAAAGCAGTTTTCTAGAATGACGGTGAGGTCCATCGAGGGAGAAAAGTTTTTCCTTTTTTAAAATTAATTTTCCTCCAAATGAAAACGACTTTCGCATAATGAAAGCAAAAAATCACTTCCTTGAAAGGAAACCATTTTTAGTACGGTCAGGTCCTTTCGAGAAATAAAAAGATTTACCCTTTTAAAAATATTTTTTGAAAATTATTTTCAGTTACTCCCCATTAATGAAAGTAGAAATTCAGTTCCTTCCAAAGGGAATTTTTTTTCCTGAATGATTACATTTCGTATATAAATGTGCATGAGTAAACAAGTATGCCTTTTTTCCCAATCAATTATCGAATGCGAAAATTGATATAAACGATGCTTCGCCGGGAAACAATTACTAATAGACATTGATTGACAGATTCAATCAAGAGATTTGCGTGCTGTTGAGAATGGCCGCCCTCGATTGCTTTGCAATTCCAACCTCTCGTTTTCCTTACGCTTGCGATTCTAACCTCTCGTTTTCTTTGCTCTTGGAACTCCAACCTCTCGTTTTCTCTGCGTTTGCGATTCCAATCTCTCGTTTTCTTTGCGTTAGCAATTCCAACCTCTCGTTTTCTTTACGTTTTTTATTCCAACCTCGTTTTTTCTTTGCGTTTGCAATTCCAACTTATCGTTTTTTTTGCGTTTGCAGTTCCAACTTCTCGTTTTCTTTGAGTTTGCAATTCCAGCCTCTCGTTTTCTTTGAGTTTGCGATTCCGACCTCTCGTTTTCTTTGCGTTTTTTATTCCAAACTCTCGTTTTCTTTGCGTTTTCAATTCCAACCTCTCGGTTTTTTTTGCTTTTTCAATTCCAACCTCTCGGTTTCTATGCTGTTGGAATTCCAACCTCTCGGTTTCTTTTCGTTGGAAATTCCAATCTCTCGGTTTCTTTGCGTTGGGAATTCCAGCCTCTCGTTTTCTTTGCGTTTTCGATTCCAACCTCTCGTTTTCTACTCGTTTGTTGGTTTTGTGTACATGAGGCCTTGATGGTGGTTCTTCTGTTTAATATACGTGAGATTCTAACGTGCTATCTCGATATGATGGAGAGATATTTCAATTTTGCATGTTATAGGTTTAATGAGATTTATATATATATATATATATATATATATATATATATTATATATATATATATATATATATATATTATATATTTAATATATATTTATATATATATATATATATATATATTATATATATATATATATATATATATATATATATATATATATATATATATATATATATATATATATACTGAACATAGTATCCTTTTGAATGACCCGAATTAAGATGACCTGAACTACGCTTCTTCTTCAACTTATTCAACATTCAGAGCATCAATTTTGCAAGGCAGGTAGCAGCCCATTTTGCCCCGCAGGTGAGGGGGTGGCTGCGTGGGTGCTACAGTAAAGAGAGACCTCGTCAGTCACCAATGGCCAGCCAGCCTGATGTGTACTGGAGAAATGAAAATGAGCTTTGGATGAGTGTAGGGTAAATACACTTTGCACGACCTTACATACACACACACACAAATATATATATAATATATGTTTGTATGTATGTATGTATATGGATGTGTACATATATAATATATATGCATATATACATTTCTGAAGATTCGTCAAAGCTCACACAGCCTTGCTGCAGTCCACGTCAGGCTGGCCTGCCCTTGGTGACTGACGAGGTCTCTCTTTATTGTACCACCCACACAGCCACCTCCTCACCTGCGGGGCAAAATAGGCTGTTACCTGCCTTGCAAAATTGATGCCCTGAATGTTGAATAGGTTAAAGAAGATGCGTAGGTCAGGTCATCTTAATTCGGGTCATTCAAAAGGATGTTACGTTCAGTTGTGGCCTAGGCATGATTCTCTTACGACCTGGCACGATATTTAAGGACGAAGGAAAGGGTTTTGAGCTCTCTCTCTCTCTCTCTCTCTCTCTCTCTCTCTCTCTCTCTCTCTCTCTCTCTCTCTCTCTCTCTCTCTCTCTCTCTCTTCAGAGTTCATTGTTGCTGTTACATTTAAATTCAGCCATGGCGACCATGTTAACTTGTGTTTTATGATATATAATGATAATTCTCTCTCTCTCTCTCTCTCTCTCTCTCTCTCTCTCTCTCTCTCTCTCTATATATATATATATATATATATATATATATATATATATATATAATAATCTCTCTCTCTCTCTCTCTCTCTCTCTCTCTCTCTCTCTCTCTCTCTCTCTCTCTCTCTCTCTCTCTCTCTCTCTCTCTCTCTCAGTACTGATGCATTTAAACATCTTTTCGAGCAACATTACGGTAATTTATGTTTACCCTCACCTTTTATTAGTGTTACTTCATCGTCATTGATTTGCAATATCAATAAGAATTTAAATGCTCTCTCTCTCTCTCTCTCTCTCTCTCTCTCTCTCTCTCTCTCTCTCTCTCTCTCTCTCTCTCTCTCTGCTATCGACGTGTATTGGATCCGTTACAAACGAGACTTCGTAAGTATGGTTCCAAACCTATGAGTGTTTTATGGATGAATAAGTCACGCCATGCGATATCAGTTCTTGTTGAGAGAGAGAAGAGAAGAAAGAAGAGAGAAAGAAGAGATCATCCATTTGGTTACCAGACCAAGGATCGTTCCTGAGCATGTAAAATGACTTATGGGCCGTTGCTTGAGAAATCGGTAATGCCCCCTAACGATTAGGACCCTGGTGTTGAGAACCGGAATTTGATCGCATTGTGAAGCAAGGGAATATGTATATATGTATATATATATATATATATATATATATATATATATATATATATATATAGTATATATGTTATACATATATATATATATATATGTTACTGCTCGTGGTCAGGTCGGTAACGCGACCTCAGTCTGATACTCCGGATGCGGGTTCGTATCCTGCTTCGGACTGAAGAATTGCTTTGTAATGACTGGCTTATCTAAAAAGCCTGAAGGATTCGAGAAGCTAAGTGGGCATTGTGTGTATTTATATGTATTTATATACTATATATATATATATATATATATATATATATATATATATATATATATATATATATATATATATCTCGTCAATATCCATTCTGTTATATTCATAGGTAGCAGTCATTCTGCATATACTCTCTTGAGTAGATGACATTAATACTCGATTCTTTACTTTTAGGTTTTTATATATGTTAATATTTTGCAAAGAAAGATTATTATATTTCATAAAAGCAGCACGGTATTTTACAAAAATAGTTTTGCATATTTATATGTTGAGTATCATAGAAAGGAGATATCTTATTAGCAATAACTAATTCAATGTAATTTCAATTATTTCTTATCTGTTTTTGCAAATGATTCTATTTCGGTCACCAATCGGATCTCGAAAGGCGAATTACATTTTCTCCAAGGTATGGTCTTATTTCTCTCTCTCTCTCTCTCTCTCTCTCTCTCTCTCTCTCTCTCTCTCTCTCTCTCTCTCTCTCTCTCTCTCTCTCCTCTCAGTGTGTTTGTGTATATGTGTTTTTCAGTTTGTTTTCCAGGAGGCTCAGTCAGTGTGGGTTGCAGTTTCTCTCTCTCTCTCTCTCTCTCTCTCTCTCTCTCTCTCTCTCTCTCTCTCTCTCTCTCTCTCTCTCTCTCTCTCTCCGTATATGTCTTTGTGAATGTGTTGCAGTTTTTTCAATTAGAACACTATTATCGTTTTCCAGGAGTCTCACTCATTTGGGATGAACACTCTCTCTCTCTCTCTCTCTCTCTCTCTCTCTCTCTCTCTCTCTCTCTCTCTCTCTCTCTCTCTCTCTCTCTCTGAGAAGGAATGATCTTCCCTGCCTCTTTTCCAGGAATTTGGGAGAAACATGAAATCGGATATCATTTACTCTTCTCATATTGCTGGATGGATTAAATTCGATATGTCGGCCTTGAAAACATTTTCATCTTTTCCGTATGATATTCATTTTTCCATTAGAAGTGACGTGTTTTTGAACATTCTTCAGTTTCATCAGAGGCAGTCTGCGGAAGGAAATATCTGGATATGAGACTCGAGATGGTATTTCCTCATTCCAGAGGAGTGAGATATTACCCTTCTTATATTTCTTTATTAATGTTCTGGAGGATATTATTTTGGTATAGGTTTTTCTGTCAGATTTTCAGAGGATTTTTCAAAAGTTATGATTCTCTCAAATTTTCTCCCGTAGGGGGTAAGCGTAACTAACGTGGTGCGCTGTAGGTATTACTTGAAGGGTTTTTGCAGCGTCCCTTCGCCCCCCAGCTGCAACTTGTTTCATTCCTTTTACTGTACCTCCATTCATATTCTCTTTCTTCCATCTGACTTTCCTCCCTCTCTAACAATTGTTTCGTTGTGCAACTGCGAGGTTCTCCTCCTGTTACACCTTTCAAACCCTTTCCGCGCTGAATGACCTCATAGGTCCCAGCTCTTGGTCTTTGGCCTATATTTTGTGTTTAGTCTATTCCATTCTCTAAAATTTTCAGAAATCTTTGGGATTCCTGTTGGTTGATGTCCCAACATTTTGCTGTGAAATCTGTAATAAATTTAATTTTTTTTTCAATCCTGTTGCTATCTTGTGAAGTGATTGGAAGCCAGGAATCTTTCAAAGTCCCTTTTGACTCTGATTGAGATCGAATCTGCTGACTTTATTTTTTGTTGACGGCGCAACATATGCCCCTTTCCTTATCTAGAGTATCTTTTATGTTATGTCCATTGTACAACATATAATAAATATGTCGGCAACATATTGCGCACACATCACAAACAGGGTAAGTACAAGACAACATCCTATACATAGTTCTGACCAGTGCTTTATATGATTATCCAGCAACTCTCTACTTGGGGTCATTGCTTTGTTTCCCACCTGTTTGTGATATGTATTGATAAGTTACCTGCATATTTATGACATGCTTTACTTTAGTGCAGATCATTTATTTTCTTCCAACCTGTTTGTGATGTGTATGTGGTAAGTTGCCAGCTTGTTTATGACATGGTTTTTCTTTAGTGTGGATGCACCTTTAATATACATAACACTTTCCTCCTTGCCAGTAGTGGTTGGGGTCCGTTTAGACTTACGTTTTACTAAATGCTCTTTTCTGGTGTTGTTGACGGCTCCACATCTGCTGTTTTCCTTATCTCGAGCAGTGTGTCTAAGGATGCCCGCACGCGGGACACTTCAGGTGGAAAGTGGTCGGCCATTAAGTGCCTGGCCACTAAAGTAAAGAATGGAACACACATGGTTGCATGGAAGACAGCAGGTGAGCTACTAAAAGTGGACAACACTAAAAGAGTGGACACCAAGTGGCTACCAGGTCTGTTTCTTGTCACACCACTGTACAAGCTGATATTATTAGGTGGCCACTAAGTGGCCAGCCACCTTCCACTAAAAGTGTCACGGTGCTTTAACTTCCGTTTCCATGCTGTTGCCCAGATCTCAACATTTCGTGGTTCTTCTGCCTTTCACGGGTATCGTGCTAACAATGTGCCTTGTTTGGCACACTATAGAGAATACTAAAGGATCTTCCTGCTAAACTGTCCAACTTCTTGAACATGACTATAATACAAGATTGTATTTAAACTCATTTATATTTTTTCTGACTGTAAAAGCCATAGATTATGGGCGATAGACTCCATATTTAGACTTGCCGTCGTCGTCAAGCCCGGGGCCGACCTTTTTCTCACCAATTTCCCCAATTTAGGTTTGCGGGATTTCAATATTAATTTCAGTATAGCTTGTACACAACATGATCTTGAATGATTAATGAGATGGTCTATGTTTGTCACATATTCATACCAGATCCACACTTTCATCACAAAGCCATTTTGAAAATTATGATTTATGGTTTATGAAAATTTTATTTTTAAGGCCAAGCAGTGGCTCACCTTCAGCCATTCAGTGCCGAAGGTGAAAAGAGGGAGTTGTTGGAGTAGTTGGACAGCAAGATGGAAGGAAGGAAGGGAAAGTGATTATTGGTAACGTGGGGTAATTTGCCGTGCATTCTTCGCCATCCGGGGCTTTTATCGAGATTAATCTCACTCGAAATTGCGTTTGTGCCAGCTCTCTCTCTCTCTCTCTCTCTAAGATTCACTTCTTATCTCTCTCTCTCTCTCTCTCTCTCTCTGTTGGTTTGTGTTAAACTATATAAGATCTCTCTCTCTCTCTCTCTCTCTCTCTTCTCTCTCTCTATCTCTCTCTCTCTCTCTCTCTCTCTCTCTCTCTCTCTGATTTGTGCTAAACACAGATTCTTATCTCTCTCTCTCTCTCTCTCTCTCTCTCTCTCTCTCTCTCTCTCTCTCTCTCTCTCTCTCTCTCTCTCTCTCTCTGATGGTTTTGTGTTAAACATGATTCTCTCTCCTCTTCTCTCTCTCTCTCTCTCTCTCTCTCTCTCTCTCTCTCTCTCTCTCTCTCTGATTTGTGCTAAACGCAGGAAAAGCATATAAGTTCACTTCTTATCTCTCTCTCTCTCTCTCTCTCTCTCTCTCTCTCTCTCTCTCTCTCTCTCTCTCTCTCTCTCTCTCTGATGGTTTGTGTTAAACATGGAAACATAGACTCTGGACTCTCTCTCTCTCTCTCTCTCTCTCTCTCTCTCTCTCTCTCTCTCTCTCTCTCTCTGATGGTTTGTGTTAAACGCAGAAGAAACATAGACTCTCTCTCTCTCTCTCTCTCTCTCTCTCTCTCTCTCTCTCTCTCTCTCTCTCTCTCTCTGATGGTTTGTGTTAAACTCTCTCTCTCTCTCTCTCTCTCTCTCTCTCTCTCTCTCTCTCTCTCTCTCTCTCTCTCATACACAGAATAAAACATTAGATTCATTCTTATTTTTATTCCCGGGGACGAAGATAGCGAAAGGCATGTTTTTGCCGACAGCAGATGATTGGTTGATTACAAGTCATCAGGCGTCGCGAGCATCCAGGGTGGATGAAATGATTTGGATGATTGGGTGAATCCTGGCAAATGCGTTTGTTAGGTGACTGTTTTTGGGGGTGATTAGTTACGGGCGAGTGTTGACGGATGTTTGGCCTTCTGTCACCATGAAAACCGTCTCGTCCATTATTATTTGTTATATATCATTGTTTGTACAGCAGGAAATTCCGTATATTTTTGGAATGCAATAGAAATAAGGCAGTATATTTTGATAACTGTCCAATTACCTCCCAGTATTTCGATAAAGAAAACACAGATGATTCAAAGTATTATTATTATTATTATTATTATTATTATTATTATTATTATTATTATTATTATTATTATCATTATTATTGGTGAAGTATTCCACAATGATGTAAATGTAAATATGTATTAGAAACATACATACAAAACAAGAGCTTTCGAGAACCTGCTCGATTCTCGTCCTCATTCTCGAAGGAGAATCGAATTGATTCTCGAAAGCACTCGTTTTTATATATATATATATATATATATTATATATATTTAATGTATATTTACATTTACACCATTGTAGATTTCTTCACCGGTTTTGTGATTCATGCTCTTATTATTATTATTATTATTATTATTATTATTATTATTATTATTATTATTATTATTATTATTATTATTATTATTATTATTATTTATCTGTCAGTACATATGAACTAATCTAGTAGGCCAGCAGCTTGCTAGAGAACTTTCTGCACTTTAGAATTCCTTTAAGATTTTATGTATGAAAGATAAAGCTTAGTTGAAAAGAAGAAATAATTGTAACTTTTAAAATGGTTTGGAGAGGAAAAAATTGTAGAAGTATTAGACTGTCGAAATATATACAGTATATACATACATATGTATTATATAATATATATATATATATATATATATATATATATATATATATATATATATATATATATATATATATAGTAATATATATAAATAATAAATTAAAACTTCACGTAAAGACAAGAATATTCAGACGTTTTGCGAGAAGATGGTAAAGCGCAAGCGCTCATTTGCTTAGGAGTAAATAAACGATAATTCCCCTCAAATATTTGCCGAAAACGAAATGCGGGTCTGAGTGTATCTACACTTTTTACGCGTGCTTGGATAAGCAGTCCCCCTCAACACACTCTATGTGTACGTTCATATGTGTATATATGTGTGTATGGATAACTAAATCACGAAGATATGGAACGTGATTAATATATATAAATAAAAGCATGTAACAGCACCCCTACGGTGCATAGGTCGAAATGCTTATAAAATGTCGCATCGAAATCATTTACTAACTTCTTATAATGTATTCGTTAATTAACTGGTCCTTTATGTATGTGCTGCTCAACCATTAAAAAATTAATATTCTGAATAGCTTCCGTCTTAGGGCCTATGTGAGCAACATTCCATTTGGAAGAAAATCTGTGGCACTTAGAAATACACGTTTTCACAGTTCCAGTGTTGTGTCCTTCATCTTCCGAGTTATAGCTTCGTGTTCTTTATAGTGATTGTGTCAGCATTTGGAGAATAATCTCTTCTCCCACTTACGATATAGGGAGGACACAGCGCCGGAGGGTTTACGATATAGGAAGGACACAGCGCCGGAAGATTTACGATATAGGAAGGACGCACTGCCGGAGGATTTACGATATAGGAAGGACACAGCGCCCGGAGGATTTACGATATAGGAAAGACACAGCGCCGGAGGATTTACGATATAGGAAGGACACAGCGCCGGAGGATTCACGATATAGGAAGGACACAGCGCCGGAGGGTTTACGATATAGGAAGGACACAGCGCCGGAAGATTTACGATATAGGAAGGACACTGCGCCGGAGGATTCACGATATAGGAAGGACACAGCGCCGGAG
>NC_089770.1:11308500-11311000 GCF_040412425.1 Macrobrachium rosenbergii | reverse complement strand
ATATATATAAATGTATGTATGTATATATATATATAAATATATATATAAATATATATATGTGTGTATATATGTATATATATATATATATATATATATATATATATATATATATATATATATTATATGTGTATATATATATTGTAATATTATTGGGGGGACATTACAAATACTTTATTGAATGTATGTTGTTCCTCAAAGTAGGTTAAGTCTCAGCTCAATTTATTGTTTATTAATTATTTAAAATTACTGAATTCATTTTGAAAGTAATATACGACAGGAATTATAGTGATTTTTATAAATTTACTGTATCTGGTAAATCCTTCCGATTTAATTTTGAGTTGTGATTTCATAGTAACTCCATCCTGATCTATGACCAGTTCTGTTTACCATCGTTTTAAGACTAAACTTAATTTGCTTGTAGAACTGAAAAAAAAGTATATCTTAGTTTAACCAGACCACTGAGCTGATTAACAGCTCTTCTAGGGCTGGCCCGAAGGATTTAATTTATTTTTACGTGGCTAAGAACCAATTGGTTACCTAGCAACGGAACCTACAGCTTATTGTGGAATCCGAACCACATTATAGCGAGAAATGAATTTCTATCACCAGAAACAAATTCCTCTTGCTCTTCACTGGCCGGTCGGAGATTCGAACTCGCGACCAACAGAGTGGTAGCTGAGAACGGAAACCGCTCACCCAGCGAGGAACTAAATAACTGAAGGTTGTTCTAGGCAGTGTAAATTCAAACCTCTTTTACGAGGTTTGAATTTACCTTTTGAGTGAAAAGGCCCACATTATTTAATGGGACGGTAAGACCCTATAAAACTTTATATAAGTTTGGCTTGATTTGCGATATGGGTGAAAGGTAGTTTTCCTTGGTTTATATTTCGTTGGGGAGATGTAGATATAATATGTAACTGTCTGTTTAATTTAATAGCATTAACTAGTGTTTGATCCTTCTTTGTGGATTAAGAGAATAAGTTACTAGAATGGGTCAGGCCACTATATTCTGCAGTTTCACATTTTGTGGAGACCACTCTCCTCCCTTGACTGTAGGGCGCATGCGTACTGCCCAACTTTTGGAAACTTTCGCTTTTCCTTCAAGTTTGGGAACTGCGTTGATGATAATTGTCGACTTCCCAAAGCCTGAGAGAAGGTTGTTGAGAGCCGAACTTGTTGAAACTTGTGACATTTCTTCTGAGAGCCGAGTTGAAGCTGGTAATGACCCTCTTTCCAGAGGTCTGTTGTATCAAGTAAATTATTTTCAGCTAAGCCATGCGTTTACCCATTCAGTATATATGTTTTTTAATTAGGTAGAAAAATTAAAAACGTGGTTTTATACATTTAAATGTGTGTATCGAATTTATAGTGCATAGGAACCTTTTTAATATTTAGAAATTCTAAAACGCTTCTGCAGTCCTTAGCATTAACATTAAACTGTTATTTATTCATACAACTTACCATTATGCATTTTTCTTTCTTTTTCTTAAATTGCTAAATATACGAATTTTTTGTGTAAATTCTAATTTATGCCTTTTTTTCAGGTACGTTCTTGCGACTGGCCTTAGCTGATATAAGAAAGGTGTAGTAAATTAGATTTGTTTTACTATGTTAGTGCATATATATATATATATATATAATATATATATATATATATATATAATACATGTATAATATATATATATATATATATATATATATATATATATATATATATATATATAAAATATATAGACAACTTGATTTGCAATGGGTAAAATCAAAGTCTCATAAGGTTTTGTGCTTCATATATATATATATATATATATATATAATGTGTGTGTGTGTGTGTGTGTGTGTGTGTGTTCTTGGACATCTTTTGTATTTTATAAATATTCTGCTTTTTTTGTAAAAATTGGAAACCTCCTTACTAGAGAATACCGTAGTCTACGAGAAGTCTTATTCAAAGAAAACTGTGGATACCGAAAGAAAATGGTACTGTTGCTGAGAGTTGTCTTGGATGGGTTACTACGCTAAATCGAATACGTGCCTGTGGCTTCCTTGTCTCCATGTCATTCAAATTTGTCTTATACGTATTTATTTATATAGTACGTGCCGCTCGATTTTGCTTCACGTTGAATTGTGGTGTAATTATTTATTATTATTTTTACGTAATCCATATGCCATAGTTTTTCACTTTACTTTTTGAAGTATTGCTCCTCGAAAGTTTTCCGGGCAATGCATGTTCATTTCGACTGGTACCATGTTAATGAATACGTGTTAGGATCAATAATAATAGTCTGTTTGTTTATTATTATGTTTTATATGGATTCCTTAATTTAAACATATTAATTTCTGTTGAAATACCACATTCTGAAGTTCCACTTAGTTGGGTAAGTTTATTTACATTTTTTTTTTTTTTTTTGTGGAGGGCGGGGGCAGGGGAATCAGCAACAGTTGGGTAATATATCCTCAATGTGTCTTTTATATCATTGTGACGCTGAAGACGCAAATGCTCGTA
>NC_089770.1:11301000-11306000 GCF_040412425.1 Macrobrachium rosenbergii | reverse complement strand
AAGATTAGTTGAAGTATGCCATACAAAAAAGACCTTGGCATATCGGAGAGAGAGAGAGAGAAGAGAGAGAGAGAGAGAGAGAGAGAGAGAGAAAGAGGTGGGAATTTCAGAATCCTCTCTCTCTCTCTCTCTCTCTCTCTCTCTCTCTCTCTCTCTCTCTCTCTCTCTCTCTCTCTCTCTGTATTAGGCTTAAGATTAGTTGAAGTATGCTATACAAAAAAGTACTTGGTATACGGAGAGAGAAATTTCAGATTTCAGGTGGGAATTTCAGAATGGGTACCTTTCCTGATGAATAATCTCTCTCTCTCTCTCTCTCTCTCTCTCTCTCTCTCTCTCTCTCTCTCTCTCTCTCTCTCTCTCTCTCTCTCTCAGAATATATAAAAAAAAACATTCCACTAAGTAAAAGCTATCAGACCATCATCTTCCTAGATGTCCTCTCAAGCAGAGTAGCCATCCGTATTATTGGCAGCCAATGAAAGCCATTGGTTCCTAGAAGCGACAGGAATGGGCCTAAAAGGGTCCCATTTATTCCGGTGACAGCCGGTGATTACCAGTTACGTTCACCTTGACGTCGATATCAACTCTGTGCTTCAGCCTGCTATATTTTACTTTGTTGCTGACATGTGAACTTTATGGCTGACTTGTCTGAACTTTATGGCTGTCATGTGTGAGCTTTATGGCTGACACGTGTGAACTTTATGGCTGACGTGTGTGAACGCTGTGGGTGATGTGTGAACTTTATGGCTGACACGTGTGAACTTTATGGCTGAGGTGTGTGTGAACGCTATGGGTGACATGTGTGAACTTTATGGCTGTCATGTGTGAACTCTATGGTTGACATGTGTTGTGCCGCCATTCCCTGTCATACATTTTGCATCGAGGCTTTGTTTATTCCTGTCCATTAGAAAGCGAGTGAGTGTCTTTGCGTGACTGTCGAAGAGACACCGTTGGCCTGCAAGTTCATCAGATTAAAACTTGATAAGTTTTATTGACTTTCGAGGTAAAAATTTTAGGAAATGGATAAAAAAATTGGCTTATCAGTGACAAAATTAATCATTTACGCAGGTTATGAAAGAGAAAATTAATTATATACGTGGGTAATCAAAAGGAAAGTTTATCATCTGCGTAGGTTACCAAGAAAAATTGATAAAGTACATGAGTTATCAAAGAAAAATTGGATAAAGCACATGGGTTATCAAAGAGAAAATTGATAAATGACCAATAGAAAATGGATAAAGTACATGGGTTATCAAAGAGAAAATTAATCAAGTACATTGGTTAGCAAAGTAAAGAGTGATAAAGCACGTGAGTTACCAAAGATAAATTGATAAAATACGGGGGTTATCAGAGAAAATTTCTAAAGTAAATGGGTACTCAAAGAGAAAGTTAATCATGTATGTAGGTTAGCAAAGTAAAGATTGGCAAAGTACGTGGGTTTTCAAAGAAAATTTGAATAAGTGCTTGGTTTATTAAAGAAAATTAATTATATAAGTCGTTTTTCAAAGAGAAAATTAGTTATGTACGTTGTTTATCAATGATAAAATTAATCTATTACGTGGCTTATCAAAGACAGAGTGTTTCTTTTTCTTGTTTTCGAGAAAATAGTTTATTCATGAAATGACAAATAGGAGCAAGAAGTATTCTCTCTTAGATGACGCTAGGAAATTGGGTCAAGATAAAGTTGAAGAAGCTGGATAGCTAAGTGGGAAAAGACCAAAGGTATCACGGAAGATGAAAAGTTAAAAAGGCATAAAGCAAAGCTGCTCTATCGTCCTACAGTGTGCCACGTAAGGCCTACCACTGTAGTAGGCGACAGCCACCGAAAAGGGGAAGCAGCTGTTTGAGTTCCCGTCCATTTTTGGCTCCGGTAATCATACCCAAGCGAGAAAAGAAGAAGAGAAAGAAGAAGAATTATCTCCTGATTTATGGGAAACTTATAAACCATAATTCTCAGGCGTCGCATATTTTCTCGAGGATATAGAAGCGGCGTGGTCCATTTATTCTTATTTATGCGCGGTTGTATATCCTTTATATCTTCGTTTATAAACCTCGCCCGGTGGGTTCATATCCTCCAAAAACGGTCGAATATTTTGGCTCGCCTTCCATGCAGATCGCTTGTGTGTGTGTGTGTGTTTGTGTGTGAGCGTGCTTATTTTATAGCATGTTTAACGTTCAGTTTGTTCTTTTTAGTATAATATGAGATACATTATTTTTAAACTGAGATCAGTCGTTATGGAGAGAGAGAGAGAAAGAGAGAGAGGTGGAGAATATTCTTGATAGCATACATGTTGAAGGAGTGAAAAACACGTCTAATGTTTTTTCTCTCTTATTCTTGCTTTCATCATCTATTCTGCCCAACAACAATCGACGGTCAACCAGGTACACAATTTCACTGCTTCAGATTCACAGAATTTTAGGGAACTCTTTTATTCGTCCCTCCTTTTCCAGAGAGACAGATAGAGAGAAAGAGCGTGCATTAGCAAGTGAAATATGGTATACGTTCTCCGTAGAGTTTCACACCATAGCGACTTTACCTATTAAGAGAAAAGGTTCTTTTTACGTATATAATTCGGTAGTTTGAAAAAAATATATTTTACTCATTCTTTTGTTCACTTCTGCTTGTTCTTTTCTCCAGTAAAGTGTTCGGTGAACCTTGTTTACTTAAATATTAATCGTATTACCACATTCTAATGTTAATATCGTGTGGGGTACAGCTGGGAGCAACAGGAATACGAAAATAGTTTTCTAATATTTCGTACGTTTTATTTGAGTACAGAAATATTAAAATGAGAGTGTGCGTGAGAGAGAAGAGAGATATATATATATATGTATATATATATATATATATATATATATATATATATATATATATATATATATATATATATATATATATATATATATAATACAGTATATATATATTATGTATATACTGTATGTATATAGATATATATATATATATATATATATATATAGAGAGAGAGAGAGAGAGAGAGAGACATTCATTCCCTCATGCGTGAAATTAGGACGAGCGCAGCAGAAAGTCGACTTGACTCAACTCTCGGAAAATCGTGCCTTTTCTTTTATTCCCTGCCTGGGAAGTGAGGCCACATATTCGAACCGCAGTCTTACATTTGCCAGGCAGTGGTGGGTCGTCTACGTTGACAGTTCGTAGATGAAGTTTGTGATTTTATAAAGAGAATAAAAATCCAGATGACGAAGGTTATCCCAGTAGTGACTTAGTTATTTAGAAAGAGGTATCTTGAAGCTATGTTAGTGATTATACTAAGAAACTGTCTTCGCTCTTCTGAATTGAATTCTAAGTCTTATTTTCGTAAAGACCACTTGAAATCTTCGTTATATGGAGAATCTCTTAACCACTTGATTGTAAATTAATTTATTGAGACTGTCTCGAAGCTGCATTTATCCATTTACAAAAACTACCATACCACTTCTGGATTTTAAATGTCTGAAGACGGTCTTGAAGCTCCGTTATCCCGTAAGGGGTATTGCCGTCACTGCACCTTATGCGGTGCACTGTAGGCATTACTTATGGTTCTTTGGAGCGTCCCTTCTGTCCCCAGCTGCAACCCCTTTTCATTTCTTTCACTGTACCTCCGTTCATATTCTTTCTCCTCCTTATTAATTTCCACCCTCTCTAGCAGTTGCTTCATAGTGCAACTACAAGTTTTTCCTCCTTATACACCTTTAAAATCTTTCTGCTCTAAATTTTCTTTTGAGCGTTGAATGACCTCGTAGGTTCCAGCGCTTGGCCCTAGGCCTAAATTTTATGTTCCATGCCAACTGTGCCTGTTTTGTTTTTTGGGTTGACCAGCAAGCAACGTGCTGACTTTTGAGTGTTGTTTTTCGTTTTTTCAAAGGCTGACATGAGACTTAGCTGTGCTGTAGTCATATTGTTTTCAGTATTGCCTAGCTGAAATCTAGCTATGTTCTACCACTTTTTGTTTTCCTTTTTTTTAAGGAGAATCAGAATAAGACCCAGCTGGGTTTTACCAGTCTCTTTTTTTATCAGAATGAAACTTAGACATGTTCTACTTTTTTTTTTTTTAAAGAACTACCAGGATAAGGCGCACTTTGTTTCACCAGTCATTTTTTAATTAAGGAATTCTGACATGAAACACCAACTGATATTACTTGTCATTTCAAAACAGTATTTTACCAAGACTTTATTCCAAGGTTATACCAGATTAAATCATCTACGTTTTTTAAACCAGCTATGTTTTTCTTAAAGCAGCTACTTTTTTTAAATCAGCTACGTTTTTAAATACCAGCTCCTTTTTTTTAATTAGTTACTTTTTTTTAACCAGCTACGTTTTTTTTAAACAAGCTAGGTTTTTAACCAATCACGTTTTTCTTTACTAGTTGCGTTTTTAAACCAGCTACGTTTTTTGAACCAGCTTCTTTTTTTAACCAGCTACTTTTTTTAAAATCAGTACTTTTTTAAACCAGCTACATTTTTTTAAACCAGCTACGTTTTTAAACCAACTACGTTTTTGTAAAACCAGCTACGTTTTTTTAACCAACTACGTTTTTGTAAAACCAGCTACGTTTTTCTTAGACCAGCTACGTCTTTGAAAAATAGCTACATTTTTAAACCAGCTACATTTTTAAACCAGCTACATTTTAAAAAACAGCTACATTTTTTAAACCAGCTACGTTTTTTAAACCAGCTGCGTTTTTGTTAAACCAGCTACATTTTTTGAACCAACTACTTTTTTAAACCAACTAAGTTTATGTAAAACCAGCTACATTTTTTAAACCATCTACGTATTTGTTATACCAGCTACATTTTTTAAACCAGCAACATTTTACCAGTCGTTATGCCTTCCACGTATTAGGGCTTCTTAATTCAGTTACAGTTGCATCGTGCGCATTGTTTTTGATAAAGAATATTTAATTGCTCAGCTCTCGCGTCCATTTTTATGTCCGAGCAAACTTGACGCTTGCTTTTGCTGCAGTACAAAAGTGATTTTGTTTTT
>NC_089770.1:11293500-11296000 GCF_040412425.1 Macrobrachium rosenbergii | reverse complement strand
TACTTATCTATAGCAGATTTTATTTTTACCTGATAGGAAATACGATTCATAAAATGTCATATGGCATTAACAATATCTCATTACAGTTCCTTAGAAAGATGATACTATCATTTTGGTTTGAAAGCCAGCCATATTTTAATTTCAACGGCGTTTCATCCTAGAGGAACTTCAAAGGTTCCAGCGAACATGCAATGCATTACTACCCTAATACAGTTCTCCTTGCATTTTAGTAGTTTACTTATGTTATTAATTTGTTAATTTACTTTCAATTTTTTCGATAAGTGATCTCTTCATTCCGTATTTCCCTTTACAGGAGAATTTACTTTTATTTTTCGATAAGTAGTCTCTTCATTCTCCATCTCCCTTTACTTCCTTCTACTTCTTTCCAAAGAACACCGTATTCTGTGGAAGCTTGAATTTCAAGTCAATGACCCCTGTGAGCTTGTTCCATATGAATAGGGTTCATCTTCTGAATAATAATATAATAATAATAATAAACTTGTCTCTACAAGTCTGGCAATTAGCACTCATTTTCGTTTTTGTCCTATTTTGTCGTAGGCCCACGTGATTTTCGGCCTTGACATTTAATGCCCCAGGTTATTTTTTTAACTAAATGAGTTGTTTGCCAGATTCACTTTAAATTGTTTCAGTTTTATTTCAAATGAAAATTCCATAAATGCCAAGTTTATTTCAAATTATTTATGCCAGTTTATTTCCGTTCATTCGAGCTTTGCGAAGCGAGTAAAACGCACTCGTTCTTGGGGTGGAGGCAGTGAAAGCGCTTTTTTGGAAATTTATGTTCGCTTAAGAAGGGAATTTGTATTTTTGTACTCATTTCCACTGCGAGTGTGACTTATCTGTGTTGTTCTTCAAACACACAAACCATATATAGTATATATATATATATATATATATATATATATATATATATATATATATATATATATATATATATATATATATATATATACATATATATCTATATATATATATATATATATAATATATATATATATATATATACATATATATATATATATATATATATATACACATATATATATACAAATGTATACATTATCTATCTATATATATATATATATATATATATATATATATATATATATATATATATATATATATATATATATATATATATACTGCTCACATTCACGATATTCGTTCAACTATAGCTTTACTTATCCTTTTTGAATCCCCAATTTTATGAATGAACCGAAGAAACGGTCCACCTACACTGTATTTTCGAATGTTCAATATATTGATTCCTGCCTTGGGCCAGAGGAATGCGAAAACGTTTGCCTCTTTCCTTCAGATAGAAATCGATCATTCTTTTCACGCAGGTATGAAAGTCAATTGTTACTTCCCTGTGGATGGGCGGAGTCGTGACAGGTCAAGCATGCGCAGAAATCCTGCCATATGACGCCTCCCCCTTCCCCCTCCACCGTACTATCCCCCCTGCTCCTCTTCTTCGTCTTGAGCATGGATGGTCCAACCGCCATCCCCGAAACCTTCCAGGCGAGAGAGCGAGGGAGCGAGAGACGAGAGTCCCAGTCTGCCATCCCCGAAACCAGCCTTCCAGGCCACCGCCACAGTCAGTCTGCGTTCGGACTTCGAGAGGAAAGGTATGGACGCCCGTGCTCCTCCTCCCCCGTCTAACTCCCAGGCCAAGCAGCAAAGCAAACACCATCGCCCCGCCGATTCCTCGACCAAGAACCAGTGCGATTCGACGTCGTCGGCCACGGACGCCGAGTTCGAGGTGGTGGAAGACAAGGCGGAGGGTTTCGATGTCAAAAAGCAGCAGGTCCTCAAAAAGAACTTCGAGAAGATGAACAGGAGGCTGCGGTCCGTGTTTAAGTTTTCCCGATCGTACTATGCGCAGTACATGAGGTACCGCTTCCTCAAGCTGCGCTGGATTAACAACTGTGTGGTGAACTTCATGTGAATAGTGTGATGGTTTGGTTGTGATTGAAGGGCATTGACGAATATGCGTGCATGATGAATACACTCAGAGGAGATCCGCTGGGACACCTCCTACGGGGATTCTCTTGCTATCGCAAGGTAGTATTCTGAACCAAGTGTCCTTTAGAATTCATACGCAAAACTCACATTGTTATAGCTCACCTCTTGTTTACGTCTACGTGAGTCGTTCGTGACCTTGTTCATGACATTGTTCATCCCGAAGCAATAAGATTCTGCCACTTTCTCCATCATTATTCATCATCATCGTTATTATGATTCCCAAATCGCTACCGCGGGAGGAGAAGGAAAAGCCACTGTTGCTCGACTCATCATCTCTCTCCTCTTCGAGGCTGACCTTTGGTGGCTCCCTACGTCAACGAAATGAGGCGACGAGATCCTACGAGATTGGAGGTAGGTACCTGCCCCCCTCCTCCTCCTCCTCTTCTTCCTCATCCTCCTCCAACCTCCTCCTCCTCCTCCTCCTCACCCCAGCTCACTTCCTTCCCCTCCCTTCTTTTCC
>NC_089770.1:11278500-11283500 GCF_040412425.1 Macrobrachium rosenbergii | reverse complement strand
TGACTAAACTTTCAACTTTCCATCCAGTTGAATATGAAAATCAGACGGAGCTGAAGAAAATAGATTACAAATTCGTATCCCGAAGGAAAAGGCGTGTGTGGTGTCCCCTCCGCCATTTTATTTATTATTTCATTTTTTATTTATTTATTTGTTTGTTTATTTATTTTGTATGTGCCATCTTGCTGCTGCTTAAATTTTCGATCTGATAAAGCTGGTAAATACGTCATTTGTGAAAAGGATAGAAATTTTTGCTGTAGTTTCTTCACAAAAGAAAATGTCATTTTCCTTTCTTTCTACCGAACATAGCCATGAAATTATCAAGTTATTTAACATCGGGATTATGTTTCGTCCCGAAGGAAAAGGTAATTTTTCTTTTTCTCTACCAAGCATAGTTATGAAATTATCAAGTTATTTAATATCGGGATTATATGAGTCAGTATGAAATAAACCAGATATTTAATATCGTGATTATATGAGTCACTATGAAATTAACCAGGTATTTAATATCAGGATTATATGAGTCACTATGAAATTAACCAGATACTTAATATCGGGATTATATGAGTCTGTGAAAATAATCAGATATTTAATATCGGGATTATATGAGTCACTATAAAAATAACCGGATATTTAATATCGGGGTTATATGAGTCACTATGAAAATAACCGGATATTTCATATCGGGATTATATGAGTCAGTATGAAATTAAACGGGTATTTAATATCGGGATTATATGAGTCAGTATGAAATTAACCGGGTATTTAATATCGGGATTACACGAGTCACTATGAAATTAACCAGGTATTTAATATCGGGATTATACGAGTCACTATGAAATTAACCAGGTATTTAATATCGGGATTATACGAGTCACTACGAAATTAACCAGATATTTAATATCGGGATTATATGCCAATGCTTCCTACACCGAACGTAGTCTGACTTCGGATTTTGCACACCAGTTTATTTATTGCAAGATGAAACACCAAGCAGTGCTGGTGACCACGGCTCCATTACCAGTTTCGGTGTTTGGAATATTACAACACTGATAGCAAAGCGGGTGTGGCTGGACACTTGCACAACGGGGATTTCGCTGAGTGGCCCTTGGCCGAATGGACATTCTCCCAAATTGAACCTAATGGAACCTCGCCCCGTAGAGGGCAGTGCCGTTAGTGTATACCTTACTCGGTGCAATGTAGGCATTACTTAGGGTTCTTATCCCTTTGTCCCCTAGCTGCAACCCCTTTCATTCCATTTACTATACATCCGTTCATATTCTCTTTCTTCCATCTTTCCTTCCCCATTCTCCTAACAAGTGTTTCATAGTGCAACTGCGAGGTTTTCCTCCTGTTACACCTTTTAGACCTTCTTACTCTCAGTTTCCTTTTCAACGCTGAATAACCTCATAAGTCCCAGTGCTTGGCCTTTGACCGTAATTTTATATTCCATTTCATTCCAGTGGAACTTCGTTACAGGCTGAAAGCTAGAAGAACATCTCCCTAAACGTACGCAGTTGCTAAAGAAAGGTTTCGTTTATGTGTGTTTACATAATGAAATATTGTGCTTATACTAAATTAAGCAATAATGAAAATGTCAACACGAAAAGTAACTCCAGAGGGTAATATTTTACTATTTGATAATCTAGACGAGATATATGTATGTATACAAATATATATATAAATTTATAAATAAAGGCAACGCCACGAAGGAAAGTGAAACGACGGATTGGTACTAGGCCTTTCGACTTACTGTCCTTTGCTTAGCAGACTGATAGAAATATAAAAAATAAGTTTACAAAGAACTTTACCACTCCGTCGTTTCACTTACCTTCGTGGCATTGCCTTTATTTATATATTCATCACGTTCCATATTTTCGTGATTCAGTTATACATATAAGAATGATATATATATATATATATATATATATATATATATATATATATATATATATATATATATGTATATATATATATATATATATATATATATATATATATATATGTGTGTGTGTGTGTGTGTGTGTGTGTGTGTGTGTGTGTGTGTGTAAATAATGCAAAGAAAATAACCTTCTCTTCATTTCCCATTTACACCAACGAAAAAGAGGAAAAGACAGGCAAATGCAAGCAAGCAGCAAAGCCAGCGAAGTGCATCAAGACCTGCGGTTAATTTTGCGTGCACGGGATATTGCGACACCGACACCGCCCTCCGAAATTACGACCAGCCGCCATCCGCAGCTTTCTCAGAATCGGCAGTCGATGGGCCGAAGCAATTCGGAGAAATTCCTTCTATCCGTGCATTGGTGCTCTCTCTCTCTCTCTCTCTCTCTCTCTCTCTCTCTCTTCGCTTTCGGTACCGATTGATCTGTTGGGGGGAAAGTGAAAATGCCTGTGCTTTGTATAGTGTCGCTGCGAGAGGGTTGGGGAGGGGGGGGAGGACGGTGGGGTTGGGGGGGAGAGTTGCATAAGCCCACAGATGATCTCTGTTTTCATCTAGATTTGACTGCAGTCAAATCAATGCAATCGCCTTGGCACTTCCTGTCCTGCCGGGCGATGCCATGTTATCCAAGTGACTCATCATCATGATCTTTTGCCTGGAGCGCTGCTGGGTTGGAAGGGAAATGGAATTCTGAGAATGACAGAATGGTATCTTGGAGATGAAAAGGAGGTTTTTGAGTATCCATTCCGTTTATTGTAATGTGCTTATATTCTCACATTCTTATTTCAGTGGAATGAGGCCCTTTGGTTGTAAGTTATGCCTAGGCTAATTTCCTAAATCTATTTTTAATTTTCTGCTCACTTAAATACTTGTTTGGATGTAAATTTGTGCCAACGCTACTTTCCTCAATACATTTTTAGTTTTCTACTTACTTAAACACCTTTAAGCTCTCTACATGTCATTATATTTTCAAATTTTGTCTTGCATATTGTAGTAATATACATTGTAATAATGTACATACAATATGTAATTTATATTTGATTTTTCTTATGTCACACATTAATTTTTTTTAACTAAAGGAATATGTAAAATGGTATTAATATTCAGATGTCCAGTGCCAGGTCATGAGGCCTAACATTCCTAAATCAAATAAAATTAGTTATGCTTTAAATAATTTGCTTGTACATTATATGCATAGATATAGAGGCACATTCTCATTATACGAAAAACACCCGTTCTGTTGGTAATAGCCTCATAAAGAAGAATTAATCCAAAATAATTAGACCCATTACCGAAGTTGTTAGTGCTTTTATTACAAAATTGTTTTGTGCAATTTTTAACACTGGGAGGTCATTAACCGCTTGTAATTAAATCATTATAAGTTGCAAAAGGCTATGCAATCTGTTATACTCTTTTAGAATAACAACAACAAAAAAATGCGCCGAAGTTTCTAAGGCCCAGTCGAGTTTTCTGTACACCGCATAATCAAGGCCACCGAAAATAGATCTATCTTTCGGTGGTCTCGGTATAATGCTGTGTGAGCCGCGGCCCATGAAACTTTAACCACGGCCAGGTGATGGCCTGGCCTATATCGTTGCCAGGCGTACGATTATGGCTAACTTCATAACCTTAAATTGAATAAAAAAAATACTGAGGCCAGAGTGCTGCAATTTGGTATGTTTGATGATTGGATGGTGGATGATAAACATACCCATTTGCAGCCCTCTAGGCTAAGTAGTTCTTAAGATCTGAGGGCGGACAGAAAAAATGCGGACAGAAAAAAGTGCGGACAGAAAAAAGTACGGGCAGAAGAAAGTGGGGACAGAAAAAAGTGCGGAAAGAAAAGTGCGGACGGACGGACTAAAAGCCGGCACAACAGTTTTCTTTTCAGAAAACTAAAATGGTTCGGCGAGCTGCCCAAACTGACGAAGTTGATTAATCTTCTTAAATTGCTGGCGCCGCCCCCTTCCGCCGAATTAAGCGAAGCTGATCAACTCTTGGAGAGAAGATCTTCAGAGGAAACTTTAAACACGCTCTCTCATATTCTTCTGTGAAAGTTCCTTCGTCGTTGTCACGGTAGTTTGATGGAATCCGATCACTCATTAAATATGCATTTCTCTCTTCTATTTTTGAAGCAGTCTCCTCTTTTTTTTTCATCACACTTCCGTTTTGCCATCAGTTTTCTTATTATTCCTGCCGTCTTGATGCGACACCTCTCTCTCTCTCTCTCTCTCTCTCTCTCTCTCTCTCTCTCTCTCTCTCTCTCTCTCTCTCTAATAACTTGTCCCACTAACTTATCATTCAAACGTATATATATATATATATATATATATATATATATATATATATATATATATATATATATATATATATATATATATATATATATATATATATATATATATATATATACATGCATATATATATATGTATATGTGTGTTTGTGTGTGTGTATTTTATATATATATATATATATATATATATATATATATATATATATATATATATATATATATTTATATATAAATATATATATTTGTGTGTTGAAAATAGGAAGCGGATCAGTGAACAATAGTAGTTGGCAGTAGTATAAAAGTTTCAAGATAAAAAAAAAACAAAGAATATCTTGCTAAGTTCAGCGAAATAGAGAAAAAGAAAAATAAAGAGTATCAGAAAGAAGAGGCGTGTGATGCTGACAAAGCCATGTATTTAGGGAGTGGTGTTGGTGTTGGGTTAGCCCACAGAATTATTAATGAAATATCCTCGGCTTGAAAGAAGGAGAGGAAAATACCTGTCAGGAGGAGGGACGGGTCAGTAATAACTTCAGAAGTCTGAAGAGAAGGGGGGGGGATAATTTGAAGTGGAAGGGCTGCAAATTAGGATGTTGCTCACCCACCCTCCAATCATCAAACATATCAAATTGCAGCCCTCTAGCCTGAGTAGTTTTGATTTGATTTAAAGTTAAAGTTAGCCATAATCGTGCTTCTGGCAACGATATAGGATAGGCCGCCATCAGGCCGTGGTTAAAGTTTCATGAGCCGCGGCTTATACAGCATTGTACCGA
>NC_089770.1:11268500-11273500 GCF_040412425.1 Macrobrachium rosenbergii | reverse complement strand
TTTCATTCATAGGAACCGACTTCAGTTCTTAAAAAATGACTTTTATTCTTTGATAGCAGATTCCATTTGGCTTTGTAATTCGAGCATGAGGCTGCCAGCCCCATACAGTGGATAATTTAAGGATTATGACTGAATGGTTCCATCGAGCATTACTTCTCATGGTGTGCACGTCTTCTCCTTGTACCTCTGCTACTTCTTTTCCCCAAGATCGCAACCCTCTCCAGAACTTTTAGTTACGTCCAGCAGAATCTTGCGTCAGAACATGGCCACCCGTCCAGTCGGTAACCAAACACAATATCCCATTCGAAGGACGGAAGGTGTAAGCAAACGTGTATGTGTGTGTGTGTCGGTGTATGTGTTACATTTGCCTTGATACGTACGTAAATAGCCTTTGTCGCGACAAAAGCAAATTACCTCAAGCACCATGATGGCGCCATTTGGCCCCCCAAACGCTGGCGAATAGAATCTTTGGCGTTGTTTATACCCGTGTCATTTGGGCTCATAAAATATCCAGGATCCCGGCATTACCCCCGTGACTATAAATATCTTGCATGCAGTTCAGGCACCAGCTGAATTTGCTTGTGTCCGCTTCTGTTTTTGTTCAATTTTGCAACTTGTATGGAATTTTTTTCTTATGTGGGGATTCTTTTTTTATTCATTGTTTATTTTGTTATTACATTGGATACGTTACTTTCAGTTTTTATAATTTCTGTATGACATTTTAATGCTTATCCTTTATAAATTTCAAGATTATTTGGAAAGCATATATATATATATATATATATATATATATATATATATATATATATATGTATGTGTATATATATATATATATATATATATATATATATATATATATATAATATTGTTTTGATTTGCTGACTGATATTTTTCATTCATTAGTCACTCTGAGCTTGTTAGGGGCAGTCTTAAATTTATCATTACGCTCTAACTGTATAAAATATTGATATTATATTCTCCTGCACCGTATCGTCTCCTAGACTTGCTATGATATAAACGTGATATACATTATTGTTGTCAGGCCATATACCATATTTTAGAGATAGTTGTGCGCCTAAGTAGAAAATATTAGGCCTCGTGCGCTATAATATGTCCCGTAATCACCATCATTAAGTAGAGTAACTGACATTATGGGAACCTGATATCATTCTCTCCCCCATCCCATTCTCTCTCTCTCTCTCTCTCTCTCTCTCTCTCTCTCTCTCTCTCTCTCTCTCTCTCTCTCAAATTTCTTAGTACATCGACGTGTTCCATGTAACCTTAGGTAGAGAAATTGAGATAGTTAAATATGGGTTGTATTTCCCTTAGAGTTTTGTATGCCTTGTGACCATGGATTAAGGTTGTTCATTTATCACATTCTTCAGAGGGACAAAGATCATGTTACTGTCCAAAATTGGTTTAACTTCCAGGATACCTCTCTCTCTCTCTCTCTCTCTCTCTCTCTCTCTCTCTCTCTCTCTCTCTCTCTCTCTCTCTCTCTCTCTCTCAGCTTAATTCTACTGAGCAAAAGATTTTTATTTAGCGGAATTCTGCGACTACTGAAGATTATTATTTTATTTAGCAGAATTCTGTGACTGCTAAAGATGATGATAATTATATTGATAATGAAACTAGTTATATTAGTTATATACTGTAGATCATCTTAGTCTTGTAGTTAAAGAATTCGCCTCAGTAGGCGAGTTCCGTTACAACACATTGCGCTTTTGTTAATAATAATAATAACAATAATAATAATAATAATAATAATAATAATAATAATAATAATAATAATAATAGGTCTTGTTAAAAAGGATGGCTGTATTTTGCAAATTTATCTTATATAGTGTCTTTTCTATCTTCCTTATGATTCGCTTTTCAGGCTCAGCGATGTTAGTAACTGGCCAACATGAATATCGGCCAGTTACTGACTAACATCGCTGAGCCTGAAAAGCGAATCATAAGGAAGATAGAAAAGACACTATATAAGATAAATTCGCATAATACAGCCATCCTTTTTAACAAGACCTGTTTAAAAGAGAGTCTACTCCCTTCAAATAATAATAATAATGTGTTGGAATAACTGTTTAAGTTATCTGATAGAAATGCTTCACGACTATATTTACTCTCTCTCTCTCTCTCTCTCTCTCTCTCTCTCTCTCTCTCTCTCTCTCTCTCTTAACACCTAATATTTGCCCGGCATCTTTGCATTGCCAGCGAGTGAAGGACACTCTCTCTTTAAGATTCAGGGAGAGAAAATGACAATTCCTACGCGCCATCTTCCTATTTTCATCTTCATATTTCCTATCTTCATTTTTCCATCTTCCGTTTTTTATATCTTCCTATTTTCCGCCTTCCTTTTTTATACCTTGTTTTCTCTTTCTGTTTTTCATCTTCATTTCCTCCAACTTCCTGTTTCTATCATCCTTTTTTTCTTTCTATTTTTCATCTTCCTGCTTCCGTCTTCCTTTTTTGTATCTTCCTTTTTCCATCTTCCAGTTTCCATCTTCCTTTTTTGTACCTTCCTGGTTTCCATCATCCTTTTTCCATCTTTTGTTCTATCCTCCATCTTCCTTTTTCCATGTCCCTTTATCTTCCTTTTTTTCATCTTCCTATTTTCCATCTTATTTTTCATCTTCCTTTTTCTGTGTTCCTATTTGCATGTTTCCTTTTACCATCTTCCTTTATTCTCTCGTTACGTTGCATATCCTGTCATAACGAGCCTTATGTCGTTCCCCCTCCCCCCCCCCCCCATCCCTCCCATTTTCTTTTAGAGTTTCCTCCCCTCTCTCCTTTCCCGAGATGTGGGTGGAAGGGATGTCAGGAGGGGATAGACCCTCCTCCTCCTCCTCCTCCTCCTCCTCCTCCTCCTCCTCCTCCTCCTCCTCCTCCCTCCTCTCTTCCTCCTCCTCCTCCTCCTCCTCCTCCTCGAACCTCAGCGCTGAGGTGCTGTTGTTCGAGGACCATACAGGTTAAGAGCAAGTCCTTAAGGTTAATCCTTTATTGATTCCTTCGACTCCTAGTCAGAAGTAGCTGTTACATCGGGCACTTACACTTCAAGGGCTGGGTACGAAGAACGAGAAGACTGAGACAAGAATAATAACAAAAATGAAGAATGCCGATAAAAGATACAGGAAGCAAAACAGAGAGAGAGAGAGAGAGAGAGAGAGAGAGAGAGAGAGAGCTTCAGGACGAATAATGAGATCTAAAGAGGAAGAAGAAGAAGAGAAGAAGAAGCTTCAAGGAAAATACGATACAGGGAAAAATAGAGGGCAGAACGAATAATGGAAGAGGCAGAAGCGTCAGTAATATGAAAAGAAGAAGAAGAAGAAGAAAAATACCGGTAAAAGATACAGGAAAAAAAAGATAGAGGGCATCAGAACGAATAATGGAAGAGGCAGAAGCGTCAGTAATTTGAAGAAGAAGAAGAAGAAGAAGAAGAAGAAGAAGAAGAAGAAAAGAAGAAGAAGAAGAAGAAGAAGAAGTGGGAGTCCTCCGTACAAAGGCCAAGGAAAGCCATGTTCCAGACTGGAAGGTCCAAAGAAAAATAGGCGATTTGGTCACGTATCCACGTAAATTGGTCTCTGTTGCGGGGCGGGGAAGAGATGGAGCATCCTCTCTCTCTCTCTCTCTCTCTCTCTCTCTCTCTCTCTCTCTCTCTCTCTCTCTCTCTCTCCTAAGACGTGGGAGGCGTGGAAGGGGAGGAGGCCGAGGAAGCTGTTTAGAATTTTTTTTTTTTTTTGTGATGGTATGATTTTTGGATGATAAAGAATATCGTTACCCTTCCTTCCTTTCTTTCGAGGGTTGATGTTAGGAGATGCTTATCAGGTCATTGTGTGTCTAAGTGTGTGTATGTGTAAGTGTGTCTGTGTGTGTGCGCCTGTAGGGTTGCTCGACGCGTTGCTGGTGAGCCTTCTGCGTAGGTGTATGAAATTGCGAGTGTTGTGGAAGTTTTCCTCAAGTATTGCTCCTTGTAATAATGGTTTATATTCAAAAGCTGCTGTGAACTGTGGGAGACTGGGGAAGTAATCTCTCTCTCTCTCTCTCTCTCTCTCTCTCTCTCTCTCTCTCTCCTCGATAACTCTCAGCTTACAACCGAATGACCCAATTTCTACTTCTGATGTGGGCGAGTAGAGAAACGGTATAGGTGCCCTTCTTGAAAACCCCAGTATTCCTCTTGTTGCATAAAAAGGGTTATTACTCGACTGTATCGGAGTGACACCTGGAGAGAGAGAGAGAGAGAAATTCAAAAGACTTGATAGAGCACTATACCATCATATAACTGGAGGTAAAACTATTCATAAAATCCCAAGGGTTCTCTCTCTCTCTCTCTCTCTCTCTCTCTCTCTCTCTCTCTCTCTCTCTCTCTCTCTCATTTACCGAATTAAATATGTGGTGAATATTATGCGTTCTAAAGTAGAACGTCAGCGCTCATTTGGGTGGTTATGTATATCAGCGATAGGCACTTAATTGGTCCCACGTGATGGTAACGGCTTGACTCCGTTTTCTGAAAAGTGATTGTGCCTCTGTTCGTGCAAGCAGTAAAACAGGGCCGTGCAGTAGAAGTCATGGTGAAGGGCATGAGGCTAGCAACTTCATCCACCCAAAAGGTATTTTATGTGTTATACTTCAGCACCCTATGAAGTCTTCTTTTAAGGAGAAGAGACATTATATATATATATATATATATATATATATATATATATATATGTATATATATATATATATATATATATATATGTATGTATATATAATGTGTGTGTGTGTAAAGACTAACAAGACCTCACTTAAACAGGCTACCGGATGATGGGGACAGTTGGTCCTTGTAAATTTTGTGAATAAAATTCTTTAGAAACCATCTTGTGTAATGAGGTTCTTCCTGGGATGCACAGTACAACTGTGCAAGTTGCTAACATCTAAATATATATATATATATATATATATATATATATATATATATATATATATATATATATATATATATATATATATATATGTATATA
>NC_089770.1:11253500-11263500 GCF_040412425.1 Macrobrachium rosenbergii | reverse complement strand
AAACGTTTAAAAAGATGTTTTGTGACAGATTTTTTTTTCGTTACTCAATTTTTGGGGGTTATTAAGATGATAGCTTTGATACAAGTGGCTCTTGAGGAATATGTATGAACGATTTTTGTGAAATCACTCTTTTATTATTTTTTTTTTTTTACAAAAGATTGGCCCTAATGGGATTAGTGCCTTCAGTGCACCTCACATGGCACACTGTAGACATTACTGAAGGGTGTTTGCAGCGCCTCTTCGGCCCCTAACTGCACCAACATTCCAGCCTTTCACTTTCGTTCTCGCTTCCTTGCTTCAATCTTGCTGCCCAACCTCTCCCAACTTCTTAGCGCAACTTTGGGGGTTTTCTCCCAGTTCCACCTTCAGAACCTTGTACTTCATCTCCTTTGATTTCTAGACCTCTTTATCTTGCTGTCCAACCACTCCCCCTTTTTCACTGTCTTGAGCTCTGAATGGTCGAAAGCCCCCACCCACAGTGCTTGACTCGACTGCATAAATTTGATGAGCTCAAAATCCAGGAAGATTTAGTAGGTACTTCCGTGTGAGACTCGAGGCTCCATCATACAGGTGAGGCTATGACTTTCCAAGGTCTAATTTGTCTCAGGAGTTTGTAATGCCTTGGGGAAGGCCAAGAGGTGGGGGGGATAAGGGAGGGAATCTCATTTTGAACGACCAAGTTAGGAGAAGTTTAGATGGTACTTCCTCTCTCCGAGTTCTTGGCTTATAGTTTGGTGGAGTTGTATTATTATTATTATTATTATTATTATTATTATTATTATTATTATTGTTGTTGTTGTTGTTGTTGTTGTTGTTGTTATGATGTTTACATTCATTAGGCCCTCCATCTAAGGTTGATAATATTAATGCTGACTTAGAGGAACTATACCTTAAACTGCCAGTCCGTAAAAAGTTCGTTTTTTTATTGGCATATGAACATTGTAATGTACTATACTACACTATTCCTGTAAAAGGTGTATTATTCTTGATCAGATGAAGTGAAGTCAGTTAGTCCTTAAACTTGATAGTGTTGTTTAGCTCAAATGTATTGCGTCCTTCAAATCTAGGGATTTCTGTTTCAGACTGATTACGTTTCAAGTTATCCTTCCGTAAATCTGGGGATTTATTTTGAGATTACATTGAAAAGGCTTTGTCCATATAAACCTAGCATTTTTCCCGTACACCAATCATGGCCCTTGTCGTTTCGATTCTTACCAACAATCATTTGAGTGCCAACTGAACCTAAGGGTTCGTCCACACCACAAGAAAACATGTTATAAATAAGTGTCGGCTACTTATCGCACACACATCATAAACATGTTGAATACAAGTCGACAGCTTGTCGGCAGCTCTAACCAGTGCTTCGTACTATTATCCATCATTTGCCAAAGCTTTTTCCTCCACTTGCGGTCAGTGACTTGTATTCAAGCTGTTTGTGATATATGTGCGATAAGTTGCCAATGTGTTTGTGAAGTTTTACTGAAGTGTGGAAGCACCCTTACCTAATCTTACCATAATTAGTTGCCGAGATGTTACAGGCCCAGAGGGCTTGATATTCTCATACATATTGTAAACCGCCATTGCGTAAAATACGAGGTGTTGTCTGAATCGCAGTAATTAAGCTGTCTGTCAATCTGTGGTAATTTTCCAGCTCCAGTAAAATACACTCCTGATGCGGATGGATCATTTTTAGAAGTATTACCCAGTCTAATCGAGCTATTTTTCCTTGCTTAGATGGGATTTTAGTGTTTCTAATTGTATAAATCAAAGGCTTAGTTAGATGATATTATGAAACTTACGTTCGTAGAATCAGTGTGTTTTCCAGCTGGGGTTGATGTTGTGGTTGATATTACAGACTCTTCTTGGAATTGTGACATTTTTCTGGCTCGTATCAGTTTTAGTTTAGACTGTCTACCCATAAAGTTGAGTTGTCACGTATTATCATTCTTTTGACCACTGCTTTTCCCCCTAGCTATACTTAATATCTTTGCATTTTTGTAGTGCTGTGAATTTTTTGCTTCTTTTTAAATATAAGTGCACTAGATTATTTAGGTTTAGAATATATTTTACGTAGCTAGGTCAGCAATAGTGTGAATAGTTTTTTTTGTAATGAAGATCGTGAAATACTCATGTGGTAATTACGTAACCTGGCAGACCATGATTGCGTCATCAGTACCAACAAAATCTAACTGGTTATGACGTCACTAACATGAAATAATCTAACCCCGACAATAAAATAACCTTAATACGTACGGCTCATGTATCTGAAGCAACAGAAAACAACAAATGCGATTAAATGGGAAGCCCTTTCAAAGGTCAGATGACATCATACGGGTTATTTCGGGGAGGAGGACCAGCGGTCGAAAGCGTCCTTTCGTTGGCCCGCGCTCCCTTGACATTATCGTCTCCACAAAAGAGGAGGTGTTTAATGTATCAGCTGATGATGACAGGGCTGGGTGGTTCTCCTATTAATAGTAGGCTGCATAACTCATGACTGGTTTCTCTCTCTCTCTCTCTCTCTCTCTCTCTCTCTCTCTCTCATATGTATATATATATGAATATATATATATATATATATATATATATATATATATATATATATATATATATATATATATATATTATATAGATATAGAGAGAGAGAGAGAGAGAGAGAGAGAGAGAGAGAGAGAGAGAGAGAGAGAGAGAGAGAGAGAGATCCATAAATGCGTGTGTGTGAGAATCATTCTCTATGCTAGCCCAAAAACAATAGCAACATTTCTCCGTTCCTTCCTCTTTTCTTTCTTTCGTTTATCCTTTATTTGCCCGAGATAAGCAAGAGGTTTCACACCTCCCTCCTGGCTCCGTTTTTTTTTTTTATCTTTTTTTTTTTTTTTTTTGAGCTGCGTAAAATCATCTTCCGAGAACTTGAGCAAAACATTAAAGTCGGACGTGATGTTGTGGTTCGAATCATTAACGAGAGTGAAAACTCTCTCTCTCTCTCTCTCTCTCTCTCTCTCTTTCATCTCTCTCTCTCTCCCCTGGGGCTTTTATACTTTTATTTGAACACTCCTTATCCTTTTGGGCCCGATCAAGCAGCAGGAGCAGACTTCTGAACTCTCTCTCTCTCTCTCTCTTGCCGATTTTTCCATTACAAAGCAGTCATCTTCCTGGAGGTTCCATCAGTGTGGGTTGAAAAATCTCTCTTGTTGTCGTGGTTATCTTTTTTTCAATTACAACACTCTTATCGTCTTCCGGAAAGTTCAGTCAGTGTGGGTTGGAATCTCTCTCTCTCTCTCTCTCTCTCTCTCTCTCTCTCTCTCTGCGTGTTTATTTAGGGGATCGGATCGTCGGCTTTAATGGCGCCACCTGAATGCAGCAGGTGTATGCTTCTGCTTTCGTTGCATTTTCCATGATGCAATGGAAGCTCTGCCCATTATCGCTACCTTTACGGGAGCCCAACTATGTTTACGCCTAGTTGCTTGCTTTCGGATACGCGGGCATGTGCGTGCGCACACACACGCTCACGGATTCTCTCTCTCTCTCTCTCTCTCTCTCTCTCTCTTTCTTGCTTGTATTGCCGTTATTTTTCTCTTTTTCCAATTATAACACTTATCATCTTCCGGAAAGTTCAGTCAGTGTGGGTTGAAATCTCTCTCTCTCTCTCTCTTTTTGTATTGCAGTTATTTTTCCGAAAGTTCCAAGTATAACACTTATCATCTTCCGAAAGTTCAGTCAGTCAAAGTCTGGGTTGAAATCTTGTATTGCAGTTATTTTTTTAATTACAACACTTATCGTCTTCCGGAAAGTTTAGTCACTGTGGGTCCCTTTTCCAATTGCAACACTTACCGTCTTCCGAAAAGTTCAGTCAGTGTGGGTTGAAATCTCTCTCTCTCTCTCTCTCTCTCTCTCTCTCTCTCTCTCTCTCTCTCTCTCTCTCTCTCACACACACACCTGGAAAACTTTGGGATTAAAGATTTTTAAGGTAACATAATGCCAATATCCTAACTTTAACAATGTTTTATTTTTTCGTAGTTTATTTTCTTTTGTTAAATCATCTATATGTCCAAAATACCATATTTAGGAAATCCGTTTTTATTTGACAGATAAACAAGCATGAACGCATACACAATCTGCGTCCAGCATTGCTTGATATATAAATACCGTGAACGTCTCAGATGCACATTTTTTATAGCAGCGAGATTCCTACAGAGTTTCTAATAAATATTAATATTTTCTAGACTATTCATCATTAATTTTTCATTACTGTTGGGTTTTCAACCGCATACATTCTTAGCAGTTGTCATGGGGATGAGGGTGTTAGCCCCACCCACTAGTTCGCATAAGTCCAGTCGGATAATGTGATAAGGACTGTTCTGAATTCCCATGTGTGAAAAAAGAGAAATAGGGAAAAGGAAATATCAGGTAGTTCGTAAGTTACAAAGAAATAAATGAATGAACAAAGACACTTTTGCAAAAGAAGTTGAAAATAACAGATAAGTTAGAATAACAATAAACAAGTAAAAAATGCGTCTGTTTCTTCGGCACAATCGAGTTTTTTGTTCAGCGTATAATGCTGTATGAAACTCTAAGCCACGACCCATGAAACTCTCAGCCGCGGCCCGTGAAACTTTCAGCCATGGCCCGGTGGTGTCCCGTGTTGTTTCCACCTGTAGCGGCGCCAGGCACACGATCATGGCCAACTTTAACCTTAAATAAAATAAAAACTACTGAGGCTAGAAGGCTGCAATCTGGTATGGTTGATGATTGGAGGGTGGATGATCAACATACCAATTCGCAGCCCTCTAGCCTCAGTAGATTGTAAGATCTGAGGGCGGACAGAAAAAAGCCGGCCGGACAGACAAAACCATCTCAGTAGTTTTGTTTTACAGAACACTAAAATACGATTGACTTGCAAGGCATTATTGCAAGAGGTAGGGAAATAACAAATAAATTAGAATAAATTAAGATAATTATTGACTTGCCAATACAGCAATTCATGTTAGCGGTGTATAGCAGTTCCTGACACCACTAACATGTACTGCTGTATTTACAAGTCAATCGTATTTTTTATTTATTCTAATCTATTTGTTATTTCCTACCTCTTGCAACAGTGTCATGCAAGTCAATAGTATTTTTATCGTTGTTTTCTACTGCTTTTGCAGAAGTGTCTTTGTCCATTTATTTATTTCTTTGTGACAGTCTTCCTGATAACACTTAAAGAACTTCGTGATTCGATTCTACAACTCAGGATAGATCAGATTACTTTTGGGAAGTCATATTTCGAAGTCCTTCATCGAACCACAGTCCTTCACGATTCATGAAGGTTTCGTTCGTTTTGAAGTATTGATTGTAAGCTATAAACAAGAAGGTCAAGATTAAAAATTCAGTAAAGTCCAGAAATTCTCATCCGTAACTTATTCCATGAACCTTAGTCCTTCGTACACCGTAATTCCGACATGGCAAGGTCAGGAGAAAGTTCAGCCACCATCTTCGAGTCCCACTTTAGCCCCAAGAATATCTGATGGACGTTTCAGAATAGAGGAGCGAAGGGATCGTACTCGGGGGAGGTTTTTTCCGGGTTTTGAGTGTGTCTTGTTCGGATGTATCATGCCTGGATGTCAAGGTTGACAGAGATTCTCTCTCTCTCTCTTCTCTCTCTCTCTCTCTCTCTCTCTCTCTCTCTCTATATATATATATATATATATATATATATATATATATATATATATATATATATATATATATATATATATATATATAAAATATAAACGGAGTGATCTTGTTTGTCCACCTGGGGCGGGGTAGGTAGGGGATCGGGGTGGGGAGGCATCCACCCTCCTCTTGCAAACCTGTTTGTTCGCCCCGGGTGGGGCGGTGTTGGTAGGGGCATCAAGAGGGTGGGAGGAGACAGCAGCAGCTGATCCAGAAGCTGCGTAGCGTGTGCCAACAAGCAGATTAATATATACATAATATATATATATATATATATATATATATATATATATATATATATATATATATATATATATATATATATATCTGTACACATGTGTGTGTATATATACAGAGAGAGGGGAGGCAATAGCAGCAATAACCTCGTAACTTCCCGATTGCTTCACACGTTTAGGATACGCTTGGCACGATAAAGCTATGAATCTGAAATGAAGAAGAAATAGAGAAACCCAAAACTCCGAATGAGGAGAATATAGAGTTCTATTCTCCTCAGTGGAAGTTGGGTTTGACTTAATGTTCATTTCGTATCACAAATATTAATTCTATAAATAGTTGTATACCTGAATTATTCCTGCGTTTAGTTATACGTGAGAGAGAGAAAGAAAGAGATTGATCTTTCCCGGGATAATCTTTTAAACAAAAGCTTTCTCCATTTTTTTTTTTACCTAAAAATTTGCTTTGAAGATTCAATCAAAGGAAGATACCTCAAGATATCCTTTTTCAAGTATTGATTATCGATCATTATGGCTTTTTGTGCGTATATATATGTTTTTTTTTTGTGAATAAAAGAAAAAGCAGTCCTTTGCATTATCGAAAACGCGCCTGCATATTTTTTTTCTATATATTTTATACATTCACTCCTGCTGTCGACTACATGGTTGACTTTGCTCTCTTCATTTCAATATTGCTTTGTTTTGCATATTTTCCTTTGATGTCTGCACACTGTTGGAGTCATCCATTTGTGTGATATCCATTTTTACGGTATCTGTTTCTGTGATAGCCATTTCTGTGGTATCCGTTTTTATGATACCCATTTCTGTGGTATCCATTCCTGTGATATCCATTCATGTTATCCATTTGTATGATATCCATTTCTGTGATATCTATTTGTCATATCCAAGTATATGATATCCATTTTTATGATATCTGTTCCTGTGATATCCATTCCTGTGATATCCTTTTTATAATATCCATTCCTGTGATATCCATTTCTGTGATATCCATTTCCATGATATCCAATTATACCCGGAGAAATTGCAGCCGTTAAAAAAACGTTTGAACATGTTAATGGGGTTTTCACTCAAAACATTAAATCGAAAAAAACCTTTTCAAGTTTTTTTCCTCTTTCACGAATGTCTAAAGAAACCTGGAATAGTTTTCGACATAGCAGGAGAGAGAGAGAGAGAGAGAGAGAGAGAGAGAGAGAGAGAGAGAGAGAGAGAGAGAGAGAGAGAGAGAGAGAGAGAGTGACTTTAATTGGGTTGATCTTTCGTTCCACTTTACTTGCTGTGATGAAATGTGAAGTCGAGAGAGAGAGAGAGAGATTCCTTTGATCTGGGGAACTTTTCTAATATACTTCTCGTTCAGTGCGCTTTTGCAAAGAGAGAGAGAGAGATCTGAGCTTGAATTTGGCCTGAGATTTTTTTCTAATATATTTTACAATAGGAGAAGTAAATACTGCGTCCCTCACCGCTTTCCTGGATGTATAGCCATATTTATTCCTTTGGTTGATAAAAAAAAATAAGTTTTATTTTGAAAAAAAGAAAATGTTACAGCTTCCCTTCCCTCTCATTCGCCAACAGACCTCGTTACAAACTAGAGTATAAACCTTTTTGTAATTCAGTTTCCTTTTTGTAACCGGCTGATGAACTCACAAACGTTTTTCCTTGATAAAATCTTGATAGCTACGTATTGTACTTAGTAGAAGAAACATACTGTTGCAAAATTAATGAAACTGTTGTTTTCATTTCTGAAGTGACAGTCACGTTATAATGATGGTATAAGACATTCCTCCACCAAAGCAGGCCCGTAGGAGGGTAATTCCGTCGGTGCATCTCATGCGGTGTACTGTAGGCATCACTTGAGGGTCTTCGCGGCATCCCTTCGGTCCCTAGCTGCAACCCCTTTCATTCCTTTTACTGTACCTCCGTTCATTTTCCCTTCCCTCCACCTTACTTTCCATCCTCTCCCAACAGTTGATTCATAGTGCAACTGTAAGGTTGTCCTCCTGTTAAAATTTTCAAATCATTTTACTGTCAATTTCCGTATCAGCGCTGAAGGACCTCATAGGTTTCAGCGCTTGGCGTTTGGCCTAAGTCCTGTATTCTATTCTATTCTATTCTACTCTGTTCTATTCTATAAAAATAATGATGATGATAACAATTAAAGCTTTTCACTTAGCCCTTTTCAGGCAAGTTTAGTTGTTAACGGGGATAGAAGACAATATTTAAGGCTAATAGAACGCGCATGTAAACAATATCAACGTAACTGCAAATAATGTAAAACATAGTCAAAATTACAGGACTGTAACACAGCGACTTTCGCTTGAAAAGGACCTTGTTTTCAGAGCAAAGAAGAAAGTCGCGAGTTCTGAGCTGGTGGGCAGCACGGCATTAAAAAAAACGCACACACAATATCCCGCAGGAACTTCCCCTGAATTTACGTGAACGCGAAACAGCTGCTGTGGAAGTGTGGGTTCAGGGTAGTGCCAGCTGTCGGTACCCAAGTGGGGGATAGTGAACCCCATAGGGGAAGGGGGAGGGGCATGGCCAGTGCCAGCTCGAGTGGAACATATGGCCTGGTTTACAGATATCAAGTAACCAGTGTATCGCCCTGGGGGGGTTGGAACGCGCGTGATTGAGAGCAGAGGATGGAGAATCTCTCTCTCTCTCTCTCTCTCTCTCTCTCTCTCTTTGGCCTAAGCAAGGAATTCGTCCCCCTGGTTGTTAGTCAGCTTTTGTGGTTGGTAGTGAGGTGGTTTGGAAATGGATGAGTCATGAATTTTCAGAAAAAATTCAGCCATTCCATTATACACTTAGTGGTCTTTCCGAACGCCTCATGCATGACGAAGCAAGCATGAGAGAGAGAGGGAGAGAGAGAGAGAGAGAGAGAGAGAGAGAGAGAGAGAGAGAGAGAGAGGAAGAGAGAGAACCATAACGTTAAGCTGTGAATGTGCAGTGCTCAGAATGTATACCATTATGTCACTGGTAAAATCATTGATGGCCTCGACGAGGCAGTCCTCATCCCTTGCTAGATATTCTCTCTCTCTCTCTCTCTCTCTCTCTCTCTCTCTCTCATTAATGCTTCGAATATGCACCAGTCGCTCGTATTGACCACTTATTGGATAATGGACTGGTCGAATTTTTGTGAAATGTCATGATTGGTCCATTTCCGCTTCGTGTATTAGACTCATTGACTATTTTTACCCCCGACTAAAATGCAGCTTCGAATAGCTGTGATAGATATAATTTTATTGATTTTATTTTTTTACTTGGTTAATTTTTCGTTTTATTTTCTCTTTCATTTATGCTCTAATTTATTCGTGTGTTTTTTTTTCCTTCCAGCGCGTTTCATGTTGGTAGATTACTGTATCTGTGGTGATTATTCTAAAAGGCTTTAGATATTATTATTATTATTATTATTATTATTATTATTATTATTATTATTATTATTATTATTATTATTAATGGTTTCTCATATATTGTTATAGCAATGTTTTATACACTCACAATTAATATTAATACCGTTCTAAATACCATTTTGTTTTATAATTATTATTGATGCTACACCATTTATTATTATTATTATTATTATTATTATTATTATTATTATTATTATTATTATTATATTACTCCTCCACTTTTCCCTAGATGATCGTGGTCTATTATTATTATTATTATTATTATTATTATTATTATTATTACTATTCCTCCACTTTTCCCTAGATGATCGTGGTCTATTATTATTATTATTATTATTATTATTATTATTATTTTCCTAGATTATTGGTCTATTATTATTATTATTATTTATTCCAGAATTCCTGTACTCATGCACACAAGTCTTATATAAAATACTGGAAAAAATCCCCTAAAAAAAAATCCCTTTACACCAAAAACAGCGGGGAAAAACCCCCACACCCGTGAAATTTCAATAATCGCAATGCGCATTGCATCAATACACGAATACCTTTCCGCTCGGGATATTCCTTTCATTGTCGCTCCTTTGAAATTATTATGAGGAAAAAAGGAGAGATTAAAAGGGGAGGCTGGGGTAGGGGGGGAAG
>NC_089770.1:11206000-11243500 GCF_040412425.1 Macrobrachium rosenbergii | reverse complement strand
ATCTCCAGGAAAGGTCGAACGTTCCTTGTGTCGGAGAATTGATGCTTATAGTCTTTGAATTTCGTGATGATTCTCGATTTTGAAAACTTCGTAGTGATTCTCATACTGGAAAATTTATACATATACTCTTAGACTCTCATTTTTCAGAATTTCGTATGTGTTGGTCGGTAGAATCCAGAGGTCCACATCACGCCTCCTAACCCCATCAGCACCTTACTCTACATCCCGTAGGGCTTGATCTTAACCAGCCAACCGCCTCAAGAACTTCTATCAGGATTCTGAGAACGCCATAGTGATTCTCATCTTTTGGAATTTCGCTCTCAACCTTCTTTCCGAGAATATATAGGTTTTGGATCATGATCCAGAATTTATTTTTACTTTTATTTATAGCTTTTTATGTACATATCGACCCAGAATTACTTTTTTTTATTTTTTGCATTCTTGTTCAAGAGCAAAAGCGAATATCATCATCTCAGCTGATGATATAACTTGCATGAAAGTAAATATTAAAGAGGATATCACATCTTTCACATTATGTGCTGTGGACTTTGTGAGATCATGTTTTCGTACGAAAACCAAAGTATGAACATTGACCAATCATTGTCCTATATTAGCGCAGGAGAGAAAAGAATTATCAGGAAAATTAAGACAACTCAATATTAAATGAACTCGAATGATGTAGCATTCCTGTTTAACAGGACAAGTTTAAGAGGGGTTATATTCCTTCAAACAGTAATAATAATAATAATGATAATAATAATAATAATAATAATAATAGTAATAATAGTTCGATGGAGTCTAGCATTCCTACAAGAGAATATGACATGTCCGAGCAATGAATGAGGAATGGATTTTGGGAAAAGCATTAAGATGCGTAAATTATTCCATTTTTGTGATTGTATGTTTATGTTGGTAGATACACAGATGCAAAATTATATATATATATATATATATATATATATATATATATATATATATATATGTATATGTGTGTATATGTATGTATGTATATTATATTATATATGCATGTGCTTGTGTATGTGTAAATAACTTGATTCTATCTTGTTTTAAGTTAGACGCTATTTGATCAGTAAGGCAGCCTCTCTCTCTCTCTCTCTCTCTCTCTCTCTCTCTCTGCTCATTGACTACATCCCAGTATTTATAGGGGAATAATGAATTTTCTGGTGCACACCTGAGCCGAGATTAAAATTACAGATTCTCTCTCTCTCTCTCTCTCTCTCTCTCTCTCTCTCTCTCTCTCTCTCTCAATTTCTAGAATCATCTAAAGAAACTATAATGAGGAGAAGCTGGCTTCCCCGCCCCCCACTTTCAGCACGATATTTTATCTTGGAAAGGGGCAACACTCGACAGCGTACGATAACTTCGAAAATTACGTTAAGGTCGAAGGCCTCTTTGGTGTTTTGATGAGGTTCTCCGCTGCCTTTGTCCCTTTGTTATCCAAACTCTCTGGGAGGTACCTGTTGCCTGTCTTCTCGTGCGTCCAAACCACACGTTGGTTTCCATTTTTATTTTCTTTGTTTTCAGCCGAATTATATAGGTATATTCTCTCAGCCTTTAATTTTAATAATGTTTGAAAACGTACTCGGTGTTTTTATTTTTTTCTGTAATGTTCTCATTGAAAATAATGAATTATTTTTTCTCATTGTCATGAAGTTTACATCTTTTGCCATTACTTGATGACTTCTTACTAGCACGGCATAAAATAGTATATATGATATATATATATAGAGTATAGATATATATATATATATATATATATATATATATATATATATATATATATATATATATATAGATATATAGATATGTATATATATATATATATATAGATATATATATATATATATATATATATATATATATATATATATATATATATATAGTCTCGTGGTCCAGTGGCTACCACTGTCCTCGATTCCGTAGGAGAAGACCCGAAATCAATCTTATCATTATTAATAAGGAATACGATTTGGTCCTTTCCCTGAAGAATCCACCGAGCCACCTTTGATTCCATCAGCTACGTGGTAATTAGCTCCGGTGAATTGGAGCCTAGGTGGAGGAGGGCATGGGGCTAGCAACTCCACCCCAAAAATTAAGACTTTCTGAAATCACCTCCATCTTGTGGAAAAAAACTGTTTAGTTAAAAACTTAATATATGTGTGTCATATATATATATATATATATATATATATATATATATATATAGAGAGAGATATATATATATATATATATATATATATAGAGAGAGAGAGAGAGAGAGAGAGAGAGAGAGAGAGAGAGAGAGATACATTATATAAATATATATATATATATATATATATATATATATTGCAGAGAGAGTGAGATTGTTTACAGTCAGGAATTGCACACTATTGACGAAATTCCGGCCGACACCAACCAGCTAAGTTTTGGAGTGCCGCATCGTGCAGCTTTAAACGGGAAAAGGGAAATGAATGCACATATTTTTTTTACTTGTATGAAACGCGTCTGGTACACTGCTTTTAAATAAACAAAAAAAATTAATAAAACAAAAAAAAAGGGTTCCACGACTGAAAAGTAATTACTTTCGCTTCCCTTATCAAATGCGTTTTCATACAGCAGTAGAGTTCGGGTCTCTCTCTCTCTCTCTCTCTCTCTCTCTCTCTCTCTCTCTCTCATGGTGAAGAAAGCTTTTTATCTGGCAGTGTTCTGCTCTCTCTCTCTCTCTCTCTCTCTCTCTCTCTCTCTCTCTCTCTCTCTCTCTCTCTCTGTGGAAAAAGCTGTCTTTCTTTTATCTGGCAACTCTCTCTCTCTCTCTCTCTCTCTCTCTCTCTCTCTCTCTCTCTCATATGCTGAAAAGGCTGTAATATTTTCACAAAACTCGGAACTTAAGCCAAGAAAATGAAGTCTGGTCAATATCGGCGTAGGATATGAAAATGAAATAGAAGCGGTTTTCGACATTGGTTCGTTTTTCTCCTCATTCATGTTAACTCTTGTCTCATCATACTTTTTGACGTGTTCGTTTCGAGTTTATATCTGACAATGAGTATGTATATATGCTGTTGTATATGCCTATTTTACTAACAGTATTTCGTCCTTTGTGATATTTGGTAAACAAATATACATACATACTTAAATTCATGAACACGTATTTTTGTAGTGTGTATATATGTGTGTGTATACGTATATATATATTACATGTGTCTTTATGTAGTGTAAAAGTAATGTTCAATGTTCAGTGATATAAAATTGCACTTTTTATGCTAACAATTCTTTTTCCTCTCTATTTCAGGTATGGTAGCATTCTAACACCGCACGTTTCCCCTTGGTTAGTGTAAGTTCTTCATCTCTCGTGTGCCCCATTGTATATTTTCCCCCCATCATTATTCATCCTTTCATGAGGGCTTATCACTTGCCAGGTCAAATGCCACAAATACCTTCGTAGAAAAGGAGTAAGTTCGAGTACTGGTCAGAAAAGGTGAACTCCGGTAGATTTTTCTTAGGGCTTATTGTATTTCCAAGGTATTTTGAAACTGGTAAGAATGGGCTATTTCTCTCTCTCTCTCTCTCTCTCTCTCTCTCTCTTTATTATATATATATATATATATATATATATATATATATATATATATATATATATATATGGGTGCATGCACACGTGTATATGTATATATGCTGTATATAATATATTGTCTGTAATGAGTAATTCAGGGAAAGAGAGAGAGAGAAAGGGAGGTGTGGTACAAAATGTGATGCAATTAACCCATCACGCTAGGATTTGACTAATTGAGAAATAAGGTTAATTAACCCGAGGAATTAACCGGGGCCCCATTGAATTCTCAGACCAAATTAGGGAGGGCTTGTTCCAGATCGTGATGGGAGCTCTTTGGTGGTCCACTCTATTGCTCTGGGATTGAGGGAAACGCTCTGTACTTCTTCTCTCTCTTCTCTCTCTTCTTTCCTTCTCTCTTCTCTTTTCTTCTCTCTCTCTCTCTCTCTCGTACTGTTTAATGCTTTAGTTTGACAGATATGAGTAAATAAAACTAAAAACCCCATATAACCTATTTTAAGTGCCATTTTCCTTAGAGAGAGAGAGAGAGAGAGAGAGAGAGAGAGAGAGAGAGAGAGAGAGAGAGAAAAGGGAGAATCTTGTATCGCTCCTGAGGAATCAAGGAGATACGAACGTGTGAGCTGCCTGCCTGCCTCTCTCTCTCTCTCTCTCTCTCTCTCTCTCTCTCTCTCTCGAGGGCCTCTCCACAACAAAAGAACATATTGACCCAGTTCATACAGAGGTTTCGAAACCGATGGGAGGCTGATACGATACAAGAGGCGGGGAAGGCCCACCTATTTTATATGTATAGAGGTAGGGTTAAGAATGCAGACAAAAGCGTGACATCACATAGATGTTTGAATGGGTGTTGGGTATGGGGGCTGGGGCAAGGGGCGAGATTGTGTTGGGGATGGAGATAGTTAAAGTGGGGGAAGATACTTACCCTCAAGGAGATTATAAGAAAATTTAATAATGAAAAAATGTTTTTACATACCCTCTATAATGTGTTTTTCCGTATCCATGTGTCAAGATGATGTCAGTACAAGTGTCCTTTCCTAGCCCAGGCCTGAAAAATAACAAGAAAATGGAAACTGCCAAAAAAGTGTTAGACTTACCCACTAATAATACAGTAGACCTTACTGTCTCTTGACGGAAAGGTTATGTAAGATTATGTAAGATTTATGAAACACGCAAGCAGTGAGAAAATTTCAAGGTTTGAAGGTTGAGGGAAGGAAACAGTTTTTGAATTGTATAATTCGGAGGATATTTCCCGATTAATACATCTTAGAAAACTCCCTCGCGATGTATCAGTAAAATTTCTTTTATTTTGGCCTTCTTGTAGGTGCTGCTAATCCTTTGTGTATGCATTCGTGTATGTGTTTGAGCTGCAGATATATATATATATATATATATATATATATATATATATATATATATATATATATATATAGAGAGAGAGAGAGAGAGAGAGAGAGAGAGAGAGAGAGAGAGAGAGAGAGAGAGAAGAGAGAGAGAGAGAGAGAGAGAGTCATTAAGATTTGAAGAGAACCACAACACTTATTCTGACTTAGTACTGATGATTTACTTTCTCTCTCTCTCTCTCTCTCTCTCTCTCTCTCTCTCTCTCTCTCTCTCTTCTCTCTCTCTCTCTCTCATACCAGCTGCGACCAAAAAACAGTCGACTAACGATTGGGTATGTAATTTAGTTTTCAGATCAACCAAGGATTTATTGGCCCGCGGTTGGGACTCGGCTCTACCCAGAAAGAGAGAGAGAGAGAGAGAGAGAGAGAGAGAGAGAGAGAGAGAGAGAAACCTTAATTACCCCCTTCTACCACTTTGTTGACTCTACATTAGGCAATCTGATGCAAATTTAGATTGGAAGCCATTTGCGTCAATTAGCCTGTGTTAATCTCCAGACCAGTTACGTACAAGTGCCCACGTTTCCAGATTTCTGCACTTCACCCATAATAATTATCATCGCTGATGACGAGGATCAATTGTTTTCCCAAGTCAGCAGTGGTAATTAAGTTTTTTTTTTTTAATTATCTTTGGTCGTGATCAGCTGGGTTTCCAAGATCCTAAGAGAAAAAAGTTAAGTATACCGTAGTTTAACCAGACCACTGAGCTGATTAACAGCTCTCCTAGAGCTGGCCCGAAGGATTAGACTTTATTTTACGTGGCTAAGAACCACTGGTTACCTAGCAACGGGACCTACAGCTTGTTGTGGAATCAGAACCACATTATACCGAGAAATGAATTTCTATCACCAGAAATGAATTCCTCTAATTCTTCATTGGCTTGCCGGAGACACGAACTCGGGCCTACAGAGTGCTAGTCGATAACTCTACCGACTCGTCCTAGTTCTTCATTGGAGTGGTGGCTAGAGCTCTCGGCTAGCACGCTGTTGGCCCAGCGTTCGAGTCTCCGGTCGGCCAATGAAGAATTAGAGGAATTTATTTCTGGTGTTAGAAATTCATTTCTCGTCATAATGTGGTTCGGATTCCACAATAAGGTGTAGGTCCCGTTGCTAGGTAACCAATTGGTTCTTAGCCACGTAAAATAAGTCTAATCCTTCTGGCCAGCCCTAGGAGAGCTGTTAATCAGCTCGGTGGTCTGGTTAAACTAAGATATACTTAACCGACTCGTCCAACGAGGAACTAAGATCCAAAGACAGGCGCTGTTTTCAGAACAGCGATTATGCTACAGTACTGAAGGTTGACTGTGTCAGGTGTTCAGAGGATTGCAGTTCAACACAGACGGTATATGTCATCGTCATCCCCTTTTTTTTTGCAAATGCCCTTTCACTCTTCCCTATTCGGTCACAGTTATTGCCTTTTCAGTCCTCCCCTTCTTTTCCCCTCGGGTAGGATATAGCTGTTTAGATTTTAGTTTAGTGTTTCCTTCCCGTAACTCTCCCAAAAATAAACTCCTGTACCTCCATTCACATTCTTTCTTCGATCTGACTTTCCACCCTCTTCTAACAATTGTCTCATTGTGCAACTGCGAGGTTTTCCTCCTGTTATACCTTTGAAACCTTTCGCTCTCAATTTCACGTTCAGCGCTGGAGATCTCAAAGGTCCCAGTGCTTTGCCTTCGGTCTAAATTGTATTCCATTCCATACTTTCCTCAGCCTGCTTTAGAATCGTCCCTTTTATCAGTTATTCGTAGTCTTCAATTTATTGCTAATTGATGCGTAGCTTGGTTCAATTCAGCAGCTTTTATTAACTCTTTGACAACTTCCGATGCTTAATTGCTCTTATATACAATCCAGTGAATCCAGTAAAATGTTTTCACTATTTTAACTTCCACAAAGTCATATTCCAGTTACCCCGTAGGGGTGTAGCGCCGTCAGTGCACCTCATGCGGTGCAGTGTAGGCATTACTTATGGTTCTATGCAGCGTCCCTTCGGTCCCTAGCTGCAATCCTTTCATTCCTTTTACTGTACCTCCGTTCATATTCTCTTTCTTCCACCTTACTTTCCACCCTTTTCTAACAATTGATCCTAAATGCAACTGCGAGGTTTCCCTCCTGTTACACCTTTCAAACCTTCTAACTGTCAATTTCCACTTCAACGCTGAATGACCTCATAGATACCAGCGCTTGGTCTTTGACCTAAACCCCGAATTCTATCTGTCTATTTATCTATATTCTAGTAGCTAGAAACATTGGACCTTTTGGCGTAAGTTTCTTCCTAATAGGTTGTAAGTTTCATTCACTTTTTTTATCACTTGCAGCTTGTCCTCCTCAGTGCAGACCTTCTTCAAGAATTTTTTTTAATTTTTTTTTTTTTTTTTTTAGCCCTTCAATTCATAACAGAACTATTATTATTATTATTATTATTATTATTATTATTATTATTATTATTATTATTATTATTATTATTATTATTATTATTGTGGTTGTTTATACTTTCAAAAAACAAGATAAGAGACCCTGTACAAGGATCGAAAGCTTCCACAGAATAGTTGAAAAGAGAGGAGTGAAACTACATATATAAACATATAAAAAAAACAATTCAAATGACAATATGAACAAAACAAACATGTAAACAAAATCCAATACCTTGGCTCAGATGCCCGCCAAGCAAAGAAACTACAAACCCATCGTAATTTCGCTCTACCCAAAAAAGCCCTACTGAAGACGCCAATTACCATTAATGTTTGCGTTGTTGTCCTCGTTAGCGAAATAGTATGGGGGAAAATGTCCCAAAATTAGGGTTCGTTCGATCGAGTTGTCTTAAGCAAATTTTTTGTTGACTCTGTTGGATGTTGGCATTTTTTTTGCATCTCATCTTCCATATTTGTCAGACTGCTAGAGTTTGATCACAGTCCCCATAAGGTGAAAATTAAACTTTATTGAATATGGTACGTGCCAGTATTTAGCACGTGTTAAATTCTGGCAAGTACTGGCACGTGCCAGAATTGGCATGTGCCAGAATTTAGGGCACGCTAAATTCAGGCATGTACTGGCATGTGTCAATATTTAGCGCACGAACTTAGCATGCGCTCAATACTGACACGTGCTAGTACGCACCAGAATTTAGCGCGCGCTACCCTGATGTACTAGCATGTACCAGAATGTAGCGCACAAAATTTTGACGTACCAGAATTTACCAACTGAATGTGCCAGACGGTGCAAAATTCTGGCATACGTGCAGAATTTTAGGAACCTGTGTTTTGGTGCACGTGCCAGAATTTTAGAACCCAAAATTCTGGCACGTGAATACGTGCCAGAATTTTTAGGAACCTAAAAATTCTGGCACGTGCCAGAATACGCCAGAATTTTAGGAACCCAAATTATGGCACGAGAATTTTAGGTGCCAAAAACTGGTACGTGCCAGAATTTTAGGCGCCCAAAAAACTAGCACATATTCTGGCACGTGACAGTACGTGCCAGAATTTTAGGCATTAAAAAAACTGGCACGTATTCTGGCACAGAAGGACACTTCATCAGAGAATATTGCACTATCATTATATCACCTATATCTTGAAACAAGCTCTTGAGGCCACGCTTTGCTTACCAGAACCTACTCAGTATGGATGGTCTCTCTCATCAGATGGTAAATTGTTGGCAAATACCACAGACAGTGTTCCAGCCCCAGCTTCTCTAACTGAGCTCACAATGTGCAGCTGTACCACCAATTGTAATACCAACAGATGCAAACGCAGGAAGCACAACTTGGTTTGTACTGAAAATGAGGGACTGGATCGATATATGGACGAAGAGACCATTTTAAGTGATGATTATGATCACTAACGCACTCATATCATTTGGGGTATATCTTTGCACAACCTATATAAATACTTTCCATAGAGACAGTTGGTTTTCCAGGCTATAACATATGTTCAGAGCTGAGAGGTAACTTATCTAATCCATTACTGCTTCTCAGAATTATATTTGAAAAGGAATCTAATCCATTACTGCTTCTCAGAATTATATTTGAAAAGGCTAATTTTTTTTTTACCTTTATACCTCGAAGTTTGTCTGCCTAAGGTAATTACTGATTATTCAAAAAAGTGATATAACCTTTATTTTAAGCAATTTTAGTAATTTAGTCCTTTTAAATGTTGCTAATAAATGGTTAAATGTCAATTTTTTTGGGGTATAGATTCAGTAACAACAAGATATCAAGCTGAATTTCCTTGCAGAATCATTGTATTCAGAGCATATTTCCTATCGCGTAAGATCTTAGATAAATGAAATGGATCAGCTCATTAAGAGCTTTCCAAAAATGCATAACATGACCATGTTTGGTTAGGTCAAAATTTTGGAATATGGGGCTCTGGGACCAAATTTGTAATTGGCGCCAAATTTTGTAAAAGCTGTCAGAAAAAATCCCAACAATTATTTTTGTCCTTTTGATGTCGATATTGATTGAATCAGTCAAAAAGTCACTTCAGACATCTCGACAGAAATAGGAGACTGAACCGCGACCAAGACTGTTGAAAGAGATCAATAAGAAAGATAAGGAAGTGTTTCCACTTTTTCCTTCTTCCTTCCTTCCTTCTTCTTCTTCTTCTTCTTCTTCTTCAGCTGTTGTTGCTATTTTCCTCAGACTTGATGATGTGTTTACTACCTAGTTCATTCATCTGTGATGTGTATTATCGTGAGGGAGAATCAAGAGAGCAATTATGAGCAGACATGAAATGAATGCAAAATTGTTTTTGGACATTTTTGTATGAAAGAAATACTTCTCAAAATATGAAAATAAATGTCCTGACTTTGAATGGTGTTTTGTTAAGTTTTTACGAGGGAAATTCAAGAGACAATTGTGAGTAGAAATTAAATAAAAAATGAAATGGACATTTTTGGATATTTTTGTATGTAGTAAATATATCCCAAAATATTAAAGAAAAAATTTCCTGATTTTGAATGGCGTTATGATAAGCTTTTATGAGGGAAGTCAAGAGATAACTTGTTTGTAGAAATAAAAAAATCTGAGACTTTTTGTATATAGGAAATATTTTTTAAAATACAAAAAATGCCCTGATCTGGATTGGTGTTATGGTAAGTAGCCATATAAAAAAAAAGCAAATAGGTCTGCCCGACATTTTGTGATGACATTATATTTTCTCTCCTTTCATCTTTGCTTCCATTGTGTTGTTTCACTTGTAGGCAAGTGGTAACTGGGTCTGTTCTACCTCATCTGAGATAATATTGATAAAACATAACATATGAAGTTGATAGACGCAAAAATATATTTGATTTTATGGCCAATTCGTCAGTGAAAAGGTTATTTCGACATGAGCTCCTTCCCTTTCCTTATTATTTGTCCAATCAGCCTTCGTTGTGGAAAAGAGACAAGAGAAACGCGCCCCAATCATCACAAATACGAGTTAACCAATCAGCGTCCATGTCTATGGCCTTTAGGCGCTGATTGGTCAGAACGGGGTGGAGGACAAAGGGGAGATATCTTTGATTGGCTGGGAAGTGTCCGGTGACGTAAGGCTTCAGATATCCCCTAGAAGTATTTTTATTTCTTTTTTTTTCAGAGAACGTTCTCATAACTTCCCTCTGAAATGAGAATGGTCTTTTTCTCCTGCGAAGAGATAAATGGCCGAAAAAAAAGAAAAAAGAAATGAAACGAATGGCGGCTGAAGAAAGTATTAATGAAAGGTCTTATTTAAGATCTCTAGGGGCCCTCAGAGGCAGCGTTCATCTGTCGATACCAGAGATCGACGGAGAACAGATTTGTACATTTTACCAGACTGCAGTATCGGTTTTGGCGTAACGCGAGGCATTTGATCGTGCTTTCGTGCTTTTGGCATGCGATATTTGCAACAAATAAGAAGATATGAAGCCTTCTTTTATCTCAGAATACGAAAAGATCTTTAATCCATTGAGGAGGTTGTATCAGAACACACGAGCCGTTTTCCGAAGACCGAATTCTCTCATTGAACGGAATAATTGTCCAACAGATGACAACGCTGTAGATTTTTATCCAAGATATTTGAAAATTTACTCACATTTTTTATTTATTTTTTGCCCAAGTTTCAGGACGTAAGTTTTAATGTTGAAGAGTCTCTCTCTCTCTCTCTCTCTCTCTCTCTCTCTCTCTCTCTCTCTCTCGCCCAATTTTCAGGACGTTGTGTGTGTCTCAGGACGCAAGTTGCTGAAGCCCTCTCTCTCTCTCTCTCTCTCTCTCTCTTGACTAAGACTCAGGACGTAGGCTGTGTTGAAGCCCCTCCCCCTCCCCTCTCTCTCTCTCTCTCTCTAATGAAAGGGAAAATGGGTCCTGACCCGGCTTGGGATACAAATTAAGTGATTAATTTTATGGTTCGGGAGAATATTTGTGACGAACGCGGAGGTGCTGACTCTACCGCTTTCCCTCCCAGTGTAAAAAAGGAAGTTTCTGAGTGGTCGGAGTAAGTATACACCTACGCGTCCACATCTGTGTTATGAAACACACTTTCTGATTACGTATATTCATGTGTTAACGCGCACACAAACACACACATGTACATTATACATATATATATATATGTGTGTGTGTGTGTCTGTATAGGTGGTTATTCGATCAGAGTAATGAAGCAACGTTAGGTCTGTCAGGCACTTGGTAGGTGACTGCCAAGGAAAGGTTAACACTCTTTGCACATAAGCCCACTGAAAAATCCATGGCACAATATTGAATATTATATATATATATATATATATATATATATATATATATATATATATATATATATATATATATATATATATATAAGATATATATATATACAAATATATTATAAACTTCAAACTCCTCTTGTCGGCTTCTTATATACACAGTTCCTTGGTTGTTCCGTCCCCTCTTCTACCAAGTTCTGGAACTCTCCTCGTAGCTCTGTTTTTCATGACTTATATATAACCTTCCATCCTGAAAGAAACAGAGTGTTCTCTGAACACTGCATTTACCTCCTCCTCCTTCCTCCCTCCTTCCTCTCTCCCTCTCTCTCTCTCTTCTCTCTCTCTCTCTCTCTCTCTCTCTCTCTCTTCCCTGGATCAAACTCGATCCACAGTCACGTAAGCCTTTATTAATGACGAGAATAGAAGGGGAAGTCGAAATGGGTTGATTTGTAGCGTGCTCCAATCTCCAGTCAATCAGCTTCTTTCAGGTGCGTGGGAGATGTGCATGCGTTTTGCAGTCATCAATTTGTCTGGGAGGTAATTCGGGGTCCTCTCTCTGTCTCTCTCTCTCTCTCTCTCTCTCTCTCTCTCTCTGCCACTGTATAATGTCAGATTCCTCTTGGCTTGCAACGTGGAAAATTTTACTAGATTTTATTGTTCTCTTTTCTTATATTACTTCCGCCTTACTTTTTCGAAGGCAGACCTTGGATCTTGACTTTTTTATCCATCAAAATTTTTGTTCTAAAGTTTTTAGGCGTCTTAGATCTTCCATTTGTTTATAGATATAGATGTTTATACAACCCTTCTACAAGTTCGATTATGGAGATGCAAATTAACAGTTATATGACGAACGCAAGGAAAACATTGGAGAAAATAATTTACCAAAATAATTTACCGAATCAGAAGAGGTAAAATATTCTTGCATTGAAGATGACAGAAAGATAAGATTGGCTGTTATTTTTAAAAACTCCTGAAGTCCGTAATTCAATTTAGAGTCACTATCGGAAGCGCGTGTAGTTCTTTGCTCTAGAAATCAGTGGTTCCCAACGTGGGGCATACACACCCCCTCCCAAGGGGGAATTGATTTTTAAGGGGGGGCCAATTCGAGAATGTTTAAACCCATTTAAAGGCCTTTTAGGCTTCTTCCACGTGAATAGAAGAATTGCATATCACCACAGGGGGCATCAGGATTTTTAGAGGTGGTAGGTGGTGCATAGCCAAAAAAAGTTTGGGAACCAGATTAATGGAGGTAGGATGCAACTCAGATGCCCAGCTTTGCAAAGTAGACTCTTTTAAACACCCAGACTAGTCAGTGAGTTAACCCAAGAAATAAAAGAATTATATTAATATATTAAGACTTGCAAAAGTATTCGTGAGAGAAATTAGACAAATCTGTTTCTAAAAAGTTAGAGAATATTGGGTAGACTTAGCAATGGCAAAGTGTATTTCGAAGAGGGTCGACGTGTGCTGATGTCCCTCCTGTGTAGGTGTATGAAGGGGCTGACTGGGAAGTTTTCTGCACAGGTGTTCATCTTGTGAGTCAAGAGTTGAAGGAGCAATGAGACAGGTACTGTTACCGGTGTCATTTTTCAGGAAACTACTGATTGGTTAATACTATAATCAAGATACGCGTGATCCAGTGGTTAGTAGATGCTGGAATTGATTCCCAAACAAGCAAATAATGAATTAAGAAACTTGTAATCCCGGAGGAGAAGGTCTGGGGCTAGCAGCCTCATCCCGAAACACTTTTAGAGAACCTGAAAGCTCACATACTTGGGAACAACGTCCCTCTGTGGCCCTGAAATGTTATCAGTTTTCCTTTTCTTGAAATCGAGTTCCTTCGCACCGTCTTTCAGTCTCTTGTTCATCCCTCTATATTAGTAAGTTGTTTCGATCAAATGATTCGAAAACCATCTGTTTTAAGGTCCTTTAGACGCCAGACATCAGACTTTACTGAATCTTCCTCCTCCTCCTCCTCCTCCTCCTCCTCCTCCTCCTCCTCCTCCTCCTCCTCCTCCTCCTCCTCCTCCTCCTCCTATTCAAATCACATCATTGGTTCCTCAGCCCGAAATGAGTATGATCGTTGAATCTATTTTCGTGGTAACTTCTTCCTTTGGGGGGAGGTGGGGGGAAATTGGTTATCATAATTTGGGTTTCATCTCGACCTTGTTCTGGTTTTAATTTGGCTCACGTTACGTAATCCTTTTTTATTCATGAAAAGATTTTTTTTCATGCTTTCTATTTTAAGTAGAATTTTCTCATTTTTAATTTATCGTTGATTCAAGTTTTTTTTTTTTTGTTAGCAATGCCTGTAACATATGTTTTGACTTCTGTTAAATTGTGATATGTTATCGGTATTTTTCTAGCAAGAACGTACTCTTACGCTTTGGCTTGTGTTAAATTGGCGATTTAGTTTTGATAAATGTTCTGAAACGTTGCCAGAGTCTCTCTCTCTCTCTCTCTCTCTCTCTCTTCATCTTATCTTACGATACATATATCGTTTTAACAAAAAGTGAATTTTACTTATCAGCCTCTGTAAATTTGGAATTTTACATTATAACGTACGCTGTGCACTTCAACTTCAGTGATAAACGTGAAACATCAACAAAGTTCAACATCTCTCTCTCTCTCTCTCTCTCTCTCTCTCATATGCAAATGAGGTTTGTCCCTCTGTCTCAGCCCATTCGTGTGTCAGCCGTTGAGTGTGTCATTATATTCAATAATTTATGGTGGCGTCTGGGACAACATATGTTTCCTACCTGACTCAATTTACCTGAGGACAAGTAATGCCTCGAAGCACGACATATCCCTCGTAACTAGGTTATCATTTCATTTCCTTGTGCATTCATTCCTTGGATTGGTGTTTGCCAGGTCAGTAACCTCTTGTCACAAAGGCCTTTGGTGGTGTGCTTGCTGTGGTATAATGTATACAGTGATATATATGTGTATATATATATATATATATATATATATATATATATATATATATATATATATATTATACATTTTATGTAATTTATCTATATATATATATATTTATATATATAAATACATTCTATTATAAAAAAAACTAGAGGACACAAAAATCATTGTTTTTATATAAAGAAGCCTGTGTTCTTATATACAAAAGAAGCTAAGTAAGAGGTGTTTTTTGTTTCATATAAAACAATGCAAAAATTGTTAAATATAACATTAATAATTAACAGGGAAAATGTCAGCCAAAATTAAGGTTACGTATGCAAGTCTGAATAATGATAAAAAATAGCATTATTATTATTATTATTATTATTATTATTATTATTATTATTATTATTATTATTATTATTAAACTGTGATGTAGACGCCATCTTAATTAACTTCCTCCAGTGCAATTTAGCCATCAGTGGAAAGCCATTTTAACGCGAAATAAAAGGTAATTAGAGGTTTTAGTTTCAGGAGTTTAATTACGTTTTGTAATAAGGTTTCAGCAGGAGAGGAATTGCCTTTGTGTCAGGTCCTTCCTGGGAGGAGGAGGGGTGGGGGTGGAGGAGGGAGGAGACGAAATGAAAAAGAAGACTAAAAGCCTGTAATATATATATATATATATATATATATATATATATATATATATATATATATATATATATATATATATACATATATGAATGTATGTATGTATATAATATATAATAAAGGTAGCCCGTAAAAACACCAAAAGGGAAGATTTAATAGCGTTATACTTCAGAGACAGCTGTCTCCCTCAACTGACAGATGATGAATTAAGAGGTAAGGAACAATGGTATTTACACAGCTGAAGGAATGTTCCAGAAGTCGGCCGCTACGTCACTCATGTTGACAGCTGATTCCAAATCTCGTTTACCGCTGGCTGGAGTAAGATTTTATCATTCATATCCGAATCCCAAGCTCCTTTTGAGAGGTTCATCGTAGTTCTTTGTTTAATCGCTGCTGATTCTACCATCTGGCTTTTGAACCGACAATTGCTGCTGTAAATTATACGTGACATATTTTCATATATATTCGATGATTATGTGATTATTTGTGTGTTTAAAATAGCTGAGCTCTGTTGGCCAAATCTACAGAGCGGTTGTGTTTTATTAGTCATATATATATATATATATATATATATATATATATATATATATATATATATATATATATATATATATATATATATATATATATTATATATATATATATATATTGTTGAATATAACTAAACTTAGTTCAGTTTCCTGAATAAGCTGTTGTTCTTTCCAATGACATGAGCATTGAATTAAGTACCTGGTGGTTGATTGCCCGTTGTTGATCGCTGTGGATTGAAAAAAAGGACATGGGGCTAGCAACTTCATCCCAAAAGAAATGATGAGAAATTGGAAGGTTAGCATTGGTCGGAGACCCCACCTTCCCATCTGTAATTGTGAAAGACATAATTGAGAGATATATATATATATATATATATATATATATATATATATATATATATATATATATATATGTGTGTGTGTGTGTGTGTGTGTGTGTGTGTTTGTGTATATACATTTTGATAAATGAATAGATAGACTGTTTGCTCTATTGATTGACTGACAGACAGATAAATTTAATTCCCATACATGACTTGTACCGGAAACCGTAAACACCATGTGACCTCCCCTCCCAGAAAAGTCCAAAGCAAGTCCGAGGAAGCCATTTGAATTTTCCCTGGCTGTGGCGGGCTTCGTCACTTAGAGAAACTTTTGCAGTCCGAATTCGGCGCTGCTTATCGATTTCCGATCCAAAGCGAGAGGTGCCTATCCTTCCAACGGACTTTCTCTGGACTATTTCGTCGGCATTAGGAAGAATTTGAGGAAGTTTTCTCCTGGGCGCTCTCGGCTTTTTTTTTTTTTTTTTAGTCTATCTTCGTGTGTTTAAAAAACGGGAGTCGTTTAATTATTGTTTTATAGGCTGAAATTGGTCAGAATGGAAAAGAATTTTCCGTAAAATTGGAAACGGGTCCAATGTGGGATTATTTTTTTTTTTTTTTTATTTACATGGTGAATAGCTGGAAGTGTATCGGTTTTTCTTTTGTTTTTATGTTTAAAAATTTGGAGTTGTTTAATTTTTGTTTTATATTCCGAAATTAGTTAGAGTGAAAAATAATTTGCCAAAGAATTGGAAACGGGTCCAATATGGGATTATTATTTTTTTATTTACATGTCGATTAGCTAGAGGCTAATAGATTTTTCTTATTTAGAAGATATTAGTTAATTGTTACCCTTTCCAATAAAAATGTTTGTTATTTTGTTACTTCACTTGTTATACATTGGAGTTATTTTTTATTCCAGTATAAAACTTCAAGTATTGAATTATGCTTTTGAGCTCGTTAATTTTGTCGTATGTAAAACACTTGGGTTTTTCATTTTTCCCTGGTAAATTTATCAATATTTGTTTCACTGGTAAAACCTGGTGGATAACGATAAAATCCGTTGTTTGAAGTTGGGAAGATCATGGCAGTGAGTCTTATCAATTTGATTTTTCATTTTTTCATTCAAAACCAGTACAAACTTAAGTCCCAGGTGATATATAATAATTATTTGCGAAGAATGTGTATTGGTGTGCTAGTTTTAGGTGTGAGTGTCTAAATGTAAATTGGGAATGCTATAACAAAAAAAAAGTCAGGTTTCCCAGTTTTAAGTATTTTAGAATTAACTATCGATATTATGATTCATAAGATAGACCCTTATTCATACGGGACAAACCCACAAGCAGCCATTGACTTGAAATTCAAGCTTCCAGAAGATATGGTTTTCATCTGAAGGAATTTAAAGGAGATGAAAGGAAATACAGAAAGAAGAGATCAGTTTTAGAAAAGAAAAAAGATAAATGAATAAATGAAAATATAAATAGGTTATTAAAATCATTCAGGTCAACTATAAAATCCATTATCAAGGCGACCTATGCCATCAGATTTTATTTTCGCCTTTGTATGCGAATGTGCTTTTGGGTTAATGTTTGCGCGTGCTCGTGTGCGAACCGGAACGGGGAATACGTCAGAAGGAACTTTCCCTTTCAAAAGGAACTTTTCCTTCCAAAAGGAACTTCCCCTTTCATAAGGAACTTTCCCTTCTAAAAGGAACTTTCCTTTCTAAAAGGAACTTTCCTTTCTAAAAGGAACTTCTAAAAGGAACTTTCATTTCTAAAAGGAACCTTCCTTTCTAAAAGGAACTTTCCTTTCCAAAAAGGAACTCTCCATTCCAAAAGGAACTTTTCCTTCCAAGAGGAACTTTCCTTCCAAAAGGAACTTTCCCTTCCAAAAGGAACTTTTCCTGCCAAAATATCTTGCCCTTCCATAAGGAACGCTCCCTTCTAAAAGGAACTCTCCATTCAAAAAGGAACTTTCCCTCCCAAAAGGAACTTTCCCTTCCAAAAGGAACTTCCCATTCCAAAAGAACTTTCCCTTCCAAAAGAACTTTCCCTTCCAAAAGGAACTTTCTCTCCCAAAAGGAACTTTCTCTTCCAAAAGAGTGTCCTTTCTAAATTTCAGGTAATTGACGACTCGACGTGTCCTGGACATTATTTGGAGTTCAGCAAACCAGCGGAGTTGAATAACTTCATTCTTTTAATGCCACTTAATAATAGTTCTCTCTCTCTCTCTCTCTCTCTCTCTCTCTCTCTCTCTCTCTCTCTGGTGCTTAACTTTCTTACCCAACTGCAACTTCTTCCCCTAACCCCTACCTTTTTCCTCTCATTCCCTAAGGTAATGCCTCCCTTTCCTTAACAGCAACAGCTTTGCCTAAACCCTTGAGTCTCTCACTTCTTCAAATAACGCCTACCTTAACCTTTACCTCCATCTCCTCCCCCAAATAGCAACTCCTTCCTGTAGCACTGACCTCACCGTGCTCTGTCCTTTCTGCAACAAATCTCCCCCCACCACATCCCGTTAGTGAATCTCTCTACCAAGGAGTGTTGATTTCTAACCTCCTTACTGTCCACTAACCCCCTACCCCTCTACAGCTCCCAGGAGTAACCCCCTCCTCCAACCACTGACCTCCAACCAACTCCCACCAGCATCTCCCTTCCAGTTCCTCTAAGCGAAGTTTAAAGACACTGAACGAATTTTCCGCTCAAGTTTGCGACACTTGTGTAAATAATAGGTTGTTTTTCATGCCAACGCTTCTCTTGTTTTCGTCCCGTTTCGAATATTAAAAGCAATTTTTTTTTTTGGCTTGTTTACAGTTCATATTGCAAGTGCGCCCTTATTCGCCATTTCTTTACGTTGGAATTTTTTTATTTTTTTGCCAGTTCGTGTTAAATTTCTTTTTGTTCTTTCCGTTTCTTTATATTGAAATTCTTTGACGCTGTTGCCATTCCTTTGTATTGGAATGTTTGCTCAGTTATATCTCTTATTTATACTCCCTTTAAGTTACATTTTTCCAATTTTTGTATCGAGAGTCTTTGATATTCAGACCATTTCTTTTTTGGAATTGCTTCTTATTCTTTACACTTCTTTATTATTTAAATTTTATTACTTGTTATTTCAGTGGCTGTACAATGAAATTTATTTTAGCACTTACTGTTTGAAATCTCAGATGTTCCTACGTATTTATATTCGAAATTTCTTACATTCTTACCATCGCTTCAGATCCCAATCGTCCGCATCGTTCGCGTACCTTCGCTTCGCCTTTCCCTAAAAGAGAGTGTTCGTATCCTTAGGTAATTAGAAGTAAACTTTTTCTCCTTTTGCCAGATGCTCTGTGGATCTAAGACCCTTTTTTGTGTATAGGCGAATTTTTTTCGAGGTGGGGGCGTAGCGCGACCGAAACTCAATGGAGTTACGCTTTTCTGTCTTGTATTTTGAGCGCAGAGCATTGTGGGACTGTGCGAAGTATTTCGGAACGTTATGTGCAGCCTTCTCTCTCTCTCTCTCTCTCTCTCTCTCTCTCTCTCTCTACTGTACGAAACGAGAAATGAGAATATAAGGAAGAAACAGCTGACGACAAACTTGAGGCTGTAAATTCTGAATTACCTTTCTCTCTCTCTCTCTCTCTCTCTCTCTCTCTCTCTCTCTCTCTCTCTCTCTCTCTCTCTCTACTTTGGCAAGTAGGGTACTGATTTTTATTTCTAATTGTTCGCCGAATAGGTTCCATAATTTTTTTCAATCGTGGTTGTGAAAAAGCTTACTTCTGGGAGTGTGTTTTTGAAAAGAGAGAGAGAGAGAGAGAGAGAGAGAAATTTAAAGCTGTAAAACTTAACCAACACAATGGCATTCTGAGAGCGAGCTATAGCTATGCAGCACGTTGCTATTATTTATAATGCTCATATTGTGTGGCATCTGGGAGAGAGAGCGAGAGAGATGTATTGTACGCATGTTTTACGTGCGTTTGCTCAATGAGTTTATGTTTGTGTTTGTCCTTTTGTTACTTTGATAGCTAACCTAATGCCTTTTCCTAGCTCAGATCCGAAGAAGACAAAAAAAAAGTAATGTACATAATTTACATTGCCTTCATTAGAACTAAAATACTAACATCATTTTCATAACCTAACACTAGGATTTTTTAGGATATTCGGATAACTGTCACTGAAAAGTATTATTCATTTAACAAATTTTTTTTTTCTACTTCACTGCCATCTCCTTACATTAGTACCTTGTGTTCGCCCATAAACCATATTTGAAAGTCAAGATTATCCGGCACGCCGATTTGTATAATGCCTTTCTTTTGTAGTGTCTTTGACCATTTTAGCAATGCTTGCCAATATGGCTGGTACCTAATGTTTGACTTATAAACATACTTTAAAATTAATATTTTCCATCACATTGATCTGTGTAATGCGTTCCTTATGTAGTACGTTGATCTTCAGTTTTAATATTTTTTCTCATGCTTGACAGCATGGCCGGTACTCAGTGTCTGACCTTAAAACATACTTTAAAATTAACATTTTCCCGACATATTTATCTGTATATTGCCTTCCTTTTGCAGTACAATATATTTAGTTTTAACATTATAATCTGATGTCTGCCAACATGGCTGTCAAGAACTTGGTATGTTGTAATATAACCCTATGGGCAGAAATTCAAGTTAAACCTTCATAGTAACCTTCGAGACTAGATGAAACAAGTAAAAATTGCGCCGAAGTTTCTTCGGCGCAGTCGAGTTTTCTGTACATCGTATAATCAAGACCACCGAAAATGGATCTATCTATCGGTGGTCTCGTTATAATGCTGTATGAGCCGCGGCCATGAAACTTTCACCGCGGGCCTGTGGTGGACTGTCCTATATCGTTGCCAGATTTACGATTATGGCTGACTTTAACCTTGAATAAAATAAAAACGACTGAGGCTAGAGGGCTGCAATTTGGTGTATTTGATGACTGGAGGGTTGATGATCAATATAACAATTTGCAGCCCTCTAGCCTCAGTAGTTTTTAAGATCTGAGGGCGGACAGAATAAAGTGCGGACGGACAATAGTCTTCTTTTACAGAAAACTAATAAAAATCAAGAGAACCGAGGGCGACCTACGCCGAAATTTACCCCCCTTCCGGATTTCCTGGTTTGCGTCGCCCTCGGGCCCTGCCTCCCGCTCTTCTGGGACGACCTTCAAGGGCATCAATCTTTCCAGCTGGAGGCCGAATACTCCGTGGGCGATCCCGTGCCCGCTCACAAAAATTTCACGCGAACTGGAATGGGAGAGATGTCCTCTTTAAATCGAGAAGTTACTCGGTCCAGCTGCGATTCCTTCCACAAATCTGGTTTTTTGAGGGGGATTTCAGTCTTGAATTTGGGGCTGAAGTTTCTTCTGTGTCCGACCAAAACTTTTAAATCTAGTTCCTGATTAAATACTCTCCTTACTTTGAAGGTTTGAATTTCCTTACTTTGTAGGTTTGAGTTTCCGTACTTTGTAGGTTTGAACTTCCTGACTTTGAAGGTTTGAATTTCCTTACTTTGTAGGTTTGAATTTCCTTACTTTGAAGGTTTGAATTTTAGTTTCAGGTCTTTGATTATCTTCTGAAGTTGTGACGTCGTCTATCTAATGCCCATGTTGACCTCTGACTTCCTGGCATGCTGGCATAGCCAAATCCCACTTACTCCTTCGTCTGATTTCTAATCCCGCGGGGGTAGGCAGAACCTCTTCGTTTATTTCCCCTTAGGATTCCAGGCTTTCAGTGGAAAGTGTATTTAGAACGTCTTTGGAAACGGGTTAAAAAGGTCCATTATGATTAGCGTTTGGCATTTCCATCATTGATATGATTTTTTCACAGTGGCATTGTATTCATTAGCTTTGCAAGCTAATTGCTTTCCCGGAGAGTTCCATATGAATATGTATTACTTTTGAATAATCATAAAAATAGTAATAGTGATTGCAATAACAAATAACGAGATGTGAAATTCGGTTCCATCAGTGCCGATGAGGAAACACCGCTCACGAAAGTCTATTTTTACATAGTCAAATAATATAAATAGTAATAATGTCATACAAAACTGACGTTTTGACAAATGCGGGAGACAAAAAGACCAATCTTCTGTAGTTTATGTCTTTAAATGTAATAACAATGCAGACTGCTTTAGCTTACGATACAGTGGCCCTCAGAAGCCGAAGAATTCTGTAAAATAAGATAGTTCACAAAACTATAGAAGGGTCGTTTTGTCTCCTGAATAATAATAATAATAATAGTAATTATTATTATTATTATTATTAATCACCATCTTAGTCGTTTTCCCCATGCGTTGGCCATTTTAGCCAAGAACTTGATAGTTCTTTAACTGAAAATAATTTCGCAACCTTCCCAAAATCTAGCTGATAATTAACCTCACATGTGAATCTTCCGAAAAGCCTGGAAACCCTTATTCGAAAAGCAAGGCCATTCGACCAGAAACTTGATCATTATTTTCAAAATCTCGACCGTTCTTGTCAAGCGTCTTCCTCACTTCCTTTGAAGGCAGAAGCCTCTAATCTCAAGCTTGACTCGGTGTTCACTCCGCTTGCAACTTATCCCCCGATCCATAATTTGGCAAAGCATAGTTTCCTGCCCTCTCTCTCTCTCTCTCTCTCTCTCTCTCTCTCTCTCTCTCAGTCCTCCGAGATGTTCCCAACTGGAAGGTCCCCCCCTAAATCTTGCATTAGGAAACCAGTCTTCCGCCTCATCGTCACTTGATTTCACAGATGTCTCTGCCTTCTGTGGGTATTTTGATCTCTCTCTCTCTCTCTCTCTCTCTCTCTCTCTCTCTCTCTCTCTCATAACTAAGTCAGGCTTAAAAACTCATAGCTCCAAGCAAAGATTCGTAATTTTTTTTTTTTTACCTGAAAAGGATATAAAAAAAATGACGCAACTCTATGTTAGAAGTGCTGACGAGTTGCTTATGTGGTTATGTTGGAGCAGCATGGAAGACTAAGCTTGCGTAGTCACTTGATTCCTGAAGTAAATATAAAAAAAACTACTTAGTTTCTTTTTGTGCCTTTATTTGGTGAAGATGTATATCGTGTATGTGCATCTTCTTTGTCAGAGAGAGAGAGAGAGAGAGAGAGAGAGAGATTTAAGAATCTACTCCTAGGTTGGATATTTGGTGTGACACTTCAACCGTATAATATTCTTTGTTGTACTCTTGTCAAATTAATGCTTCAGCCATCAGCTGTGTTCATCAAAAGTACAGCTGATAATCATATGCTGGAAGCTACTCTTATTAAAAATCGCAACAACATGACTTTAGATCATGGAAACCTTGTCGATTAGACAAGATCTTCACAGAAACTGGTTTGGAACTGGTTAATAATTCTTACCCTCGGGAACTGGCACTCGTCTGGTTGACCTCGTGTCACCGGTTCACAGAGACTGGAAAACTGCACTCTTCTGCTGCCGTCCATTTCCAAAAGGGCAAAAGTATTATTTTTGTGGAAAAAAGAATTTATATATATATATATATATATATATATATATATATATATATATATATATATATATGTGTGTGTGTGTGTATATATACTCTCTCTCTCTCTCTCTCTCTCTCTCTCTCTCTCTCTCTCTCTCTCTCTCTCATAGAATTCTGTCTTAACTACTTTGGTCCCTGGGACATTATATCTCTCATCCCCTTTCCCCCCAGCTCTTATTATCTTTCTTCCCCCACATTCGTTAGTCATTAACCATCTCCTTCGTCTTCTTAATCACTTCCTCTGTAATCCCACGTCTCTCTCTCTATCTCTCTCTCTCTCTCTCTCTGTGTGTGTGTGTGTGTGTGTGTATAGTATGTTATGATATATGCGCAAGTGCACCCACGCGGACATACACAAGCATTTAGCAGATAATCTTTGACCGGTGTTGTGTTTACCCTGTTTGTATTAGATTTCGTTCAGTGATTCTCTCTCTCTCTCTCTCTCTCTCTCTCTCTCTCTCTCTCTCTCTCTCTCTCTCTCTCTCTCATTGGAAATAAGTAAAATATTTCCATCCCAGAATCTCCTTCCTCCACTTCCGTTCACCCTAAAACATTGGTCATGAGAGAGAGAGAGAGAGAGAGACTGCTGTCGAACAACCTCATGGAGAGTCTTTTTGGAAGGGGTCCAAAGTTTCATGCATGCGTTGGCCAACCCCGGAAAGACCAGCATCTCTTCTCTTCTGGACCTTCTTCTTCTTCTGCCACTGATACCTCCCTCTCCCTCCCCCTTCCCCTCCCCCTCAGGATGACTCCAAAATCCCACTTCCCAAACCCTACAGCCCCCAACCCTCTAAGAACCCTCTTCCAGCTGGGTTATAGCACTGCAGTCTCGCGAAGCACAGTGAACTGGCTGATGAAATTGAGGCTGTGTGCCACGAGAAGAAGAAGAAGAAGAAGAAGGAAAAAACTAAAAAAGACTTTTGTGCTGGAGAAGAAGAAGAAGAAGAAGAAGAAGAAGAAGAAGAAGAAGAAGAAGAAGAAGAAGAAGAAGAAGAAGAAGAAGAAGGAGGAGGAGGAGGAGGAGGAGGAGGAGGAAAACTACTTAAAAAGGCATTTGTGCTGGATTGCCTGACGCCGGGCTACCTACGTTTAGTAGAGATTTTTCATTAATTTCAGTCTCCCTAAAACAGTTCACCTTGTATTTAATAATGTATTTGTATTTTGATGTAATTACTTATTGATTTATTCATTAATATTTTTTTCTTTTCTAATAAGTGATCTCTTCTTTCTGCATTTCCTGTCATCTTCTGTAACTCCTTTCAGATGAACACCATATTCTTTGGAAGCTTGAATTTCAGGTCACTGGCCCCAGTAAGCTTATTCCATATGAATGGGGGTTTATCTTCTGAATAATAATAATAATAGTAATAGCTTTCTACAACCTGCTTAGCAAGCATCTCCTCGAATACAGGAGCTGAGATTGCTTTGAAAAGCTCTGTACTGTATGAAGTTTACAGTAAATCGGACTCTTTGCATTATATTAGAAATATTTTTACATTGTGACCAGCCAGAGACCAGGAGTTTGACCTCTGTGGCTGGAAACGATTTCTGCACATTCCCTGAAAAGGGAATTGTTGCCTTTGCAGACCTGAGGAGTGTTTTAATATATCTGACAGGTAGTCGACTGTGGTCGGTCGCAGCCAGGGTACTTTCGAGAAAACACAGGTGGTTAACATTATCCAGTCCGATTGAATAGCGGAAATGGCGTAGAACTGAATAATAATAATAATAATAATAATAATAATAATAATAATAATAACACTGAAACGATGGACGGTGTCACCGCCAACATGATCTTTACCCCTGTAATATAATAATAATAATAATAATAATAATAATAGCACTGAAGCGATGAAGTGTCACCACCAACATAATCTTTAACCCTGTAATATAATAATAATAATAATAATAATGATAATAATAATAATAATAATAATAATAATAATAATAATAATAACACTGAGACGATGGACAGTGTCACGGCCAACATAATCTTTACCCCTGTAATATACATGACAAAAGCAGTTTAAATTAATGATTATCTTGCACTTGTCTGCTGCATATTAACGGTAGCTTCGGCACTGATGATGCCGAGACGGCAACACTGCCTGAACAAATTTATCCCGAAAGAAGTGTTTGACTTTTTTTTTTATCTGAATCGTAATGTATGGTTTTATTGTGTAATTTTAGTACGTGGTTTCTTATTTATCTGTATGTATACGATACATGCACACGCACCTATAAGGGTTTGATATATATATATATATATATATATATATATATATATATATATGTGTGTGTGTGTGTGTGTGTGTGTGTGTGTGTGTGTGTGTATATACACATTGACACACACACACACGCACTCCAAAAACACAAATTCAGTTTGATAAGTTGTTACTTCCTAAGAGAACCCCTTTAGTATATTTTGGGTCTTCTTTGGATATATATGTGTGTGTGTATGTGTGTGCGTGTGTAATCACAGTCAGTAAACAAAAATATGGCTTGATATCAAAATCGCCATACCTTATGAATAACTGATTGCATTCTTAATCACAACTTCTGTGCACATTCCTAGTTATTCTCACATTCTACTGTATAACTTTTCCCCCTTGCACAAAAGTTTCTGGACTGGTAATTCCATAGTTAGCCTCACGTGTCCATTGCAATCTTCTAGTTGTTTATATATCCTCAAGAGGTACTCCCACCAGCATTCCCAGAATTGACATCTGCGGCGTCCCTTCGGCCCCTAGTTGAAACCCTTTTCATTCCTTTTCCTCTACCTCCGTTCATATTCTCTTTCTTTAGGATACTTTCCACAGTCTCCTAACAGTTGTTCCTTAGTGCAGTTGCTTGGCTTTCCACCTGTTACACCTTTAAAACATTTTTACTCTCTATTTCCCTTTTTAGCGCTGAATAACCTCAGAGGCCCCAGCGCTTGGACTTTGGCCTAAATTTTATATTCCATTCCATTCCACTCTTGCATCATTGTACTCTTCTGCACAGTACAATCAACCATTAAGTGACAGAATCTTGCATTCCCTTCAGACATTGTCACTTTGCATAATTCAAGATCCATTAGCTCGCCAAACGTCCTTTCTCCCCCGTAGGGGTGTGGTGCCGTCAGTGCACCTCACGGGGTGCACTGTAGGCATTACTAAAGGTTCTTTGTAGCGTCCCTTCGGCCCCTAGCTGGAACCCCTTTCATTCCTTTTACTGCACCTCCATTCATATCTTTCTTCCATCTTGCTATCCACCCTCTCCTGTTTTCCTCCTGTTACACCCTTCAGACCTACCTGCTCTCAGTTTCCTTTTCAGCACTGAATGACCTCATAGGTCACAGTGCTGGGCCTTTGGCCTAGATTCTATATTCCATTCCATTCCAAACGTCCTCTCTGAATATGTCACTAATGAAGCAGTGTCACTAAACAGTCACCTCTATAGGACAACTGCATTGGTTCCTTGAACTGATACACGGCTTCGGCTGTCGAACCCTGAAGACTGCACTTAGGCTTAATGGCGGGCTGTAAATCATTCCTTTGTCCTTCCAGTGTCCCCATTCTCTTTCTGACGACCCGAGTCATTTTCCTCAAGCGCCAGTTGGTGGATGTCCCTGATCTAAGAATGCAGATTAACTTTTTAGTTGTCTGTAAAAGAAAACTATTGTCTGTCCGTCCGCACTTTTTTCTGTCCGGTGTCAGATCTTAAAAACTACTGAGGCTAGAGGGCTGCAAATTGGTATGTTAATCATCCACCCTCCAATCATCAAACATAACAAATTGCAGCCCTCTAGCCTCAGTAGTTTTTATTTTATTTAAAGTTAAAGCTAGCCATAATCGTGCTTCTGGCAACGATAGAGGATACGTCACTACCGGGCCGTGGTTAAAGTTTCATGGGCCGCGCCGCACACAGTATTATACCAAGACCACCGAAAGATAGATCTATTTTCGGTGGTCTTGCTTATACGCTGTAGCGGCTGTACAGAAAACTCGATTGCGTCGAAGAAACTTTGGATCATTTTGACTTGTTACTTTTAATTCTTGGTTCTGGAATTCAGTGATTTTAGAACGAAGGCTCGTCTTAATTATAATAAGTTATTTTTCTTTAACGTCCTAGTTATCTAAATTAGGTTATTTTTTAGTTGATCTGTTTTTAATGGTAAAATGTAATTGGGTGGGTATGTATGTCTCTGTAAGCTTGCTTAATGGTCATGTGTGTTAAAGCTTGTTTGATCATTATATATAGATTATATACATATATATATATGTATATGTATGTATATATATATATATTGTATATTTTATGATTTTATACATTTGTATGTATATGTATATATTATTTATATATATATATATATATATATATATATATATATATATATATATATATTGTATAGTTTATGATATTATACATTTGTGTATTACTAGATTACTATTTGCTTGTGTTTGCATGTGTTCTTATCTAACCAATTTTTGTAAATATATTAATTTGTAGATCTATTTATGAGAGCAAAACCAGCTACAAAATAAAGGATTTAATAATAATAATAATAATAATAATAATAATAATAATAATAATAATAGTTTTAATATTGCTGATAAAGATAATGATTAATCAGTTCGATCACTTGAATTCCAATTGCTGCAGCTATGGTATAGCCGAGTCCCAGAAAACATGAATTGTACAGTCCCTTTATTAAGAGAGAGAGAGAGAGAGAGAGAGAGAGAGAGAGAGAGAGAGAGAGAGAACCAATCATGAATCTGATCTGGCTGTCATAAGGATTAATTACAGCATAGGGGGATAGATACTTTGGGCTTTGTTTCAAAATGCTCACGGTATCCGCTTCCTGGAGTTCATTATGAAAAAAAAAACGTGTGTGAAAAGGCTGGTTCTTAATTTCCGTGCTGTTTGTTTCTTGTACGTTGTTCTACTTATAATACTTAAGGTTACTTGAGGGCGTTGTGTATTCTTTCTTATGCTTGTGATATATAAATGTATATATATACATATATGCATGTATGTATATTTTTGTTTATATATATATATATTATGTATGTATGTATGTCACATTCACGCATGACTTCTTTATATTCATAAATATTAATCCACAAATATCATCTATATCACTATACATTGAGAATAATCTATACCCCAGGGGAATTATAATAATTGATAAGTGCTTATTCCCCTGCCACATTCGAACCGTTGCCTGGTATAGGAACAATGGTAGACAGTGACTTTGCCTACTCTAGTATCAAGAGAGATATAAGTTGACATCGACTGTGGTTGTCTTATTTTAGTGTTATGTGGCTGGTCTCATGTCCATATCCACCCTAACTGCGATACACCACAGTAGACCAACAACTATTAGCCAACTGAAGTACAAATGGACTTAACGTGATGTGACTGAATCGTTTTGCCTTTTCGTAAAATAGAACCCATTTTTTTTTAATTAGGAGCTATTCTTGAAAATAGTGCCCCCCTTTCCGAAATTAGGAACTTTTTTCTGAAAATAGGACCCCTTCTCTGAAAATAGGACCCTTTTCTGAAAATAGGATCACCTTCTGATAATAACATACCTTTTCTGAAAATAGGATCCTATTTCTGAAAATAGAATCCCCTCTTCTGAAAATAGGATCCTGTTTCTGAAAATAGAATCCCCTTTTCTGAAAATAGAATTCCTTTTCTGAAAAAAGGGCCCACTTTTCTGAAAATAGGACCCTTTTTTGAAAATAAGACGTCTTTTCTGAAAATAGGACCCACTTTTCTGAGGATAGGACCCTTTTTTGAAAACAGGACTTTTCTGAAAATAGGACCCTTTTTCTGGCAATAGGATCCCCTTTTCTGAAAATAGGATCCCTTCTCTGAAAATAGAACCCATTTTCTGAAAATAGGACCCCTTTTCTGAAAACAGGCTTAAAGTAGGACCCCCTTTCTGACAATAGGAACCCCTTTTCTGAAAATAGGATTCCCTTTCAGGAAATAAGACCCCTATCTGAAAATAGAACCCCTTTTGTGAATAGGACCCTTGTCTGACAATAGGATTCCCTTTCTGGAAATACGGCCCCTTTCTGACAATAGAACCTCTTCTGAAAATAGAACCCCTTCAATGAAAACAGGACTACGGGACTATGTATGCGTATTTTTGCGTGTACGCACGCGTGTGTATGTGTACTACGACGTGTGTATTCATACACGTAACTTAATTTTGTACTGTGCTAGAAGGTATCAATAAGAGGACAAAGTCAAGAACTATTTGACCGACAGAACTGCGTCGTAGGTTACGTAACCTGGTAAACATACCCCACCCCACCCCCCATCTCCCCCACCCCCTCCTCACCCCATCCACCTCCCCATTACGTTGGGAGAGGTGTCGTTCCTCTTAATTTTGTTAGTGGTGGCCGTTCTATGCCCTCGTCATAAAAACACGCGATGGATAATGGAAACGAACGTAGCACCTAGCGAACACACCCTTGATGGCGATCCCTGCAGATTCATAGGTCTCTCTCTCTCTCTCTCTCTCTCTCTCTCTCTCTCTCTCTCTCTCTCTCTCTCTCTTCCTTTCCTCCTGTTGTTCGTTCTTGTTCTACGAATAGCTGGGGAAGGAATAGTCATGCAGACGAAAAACTTTACGGTCATTTATGGTCGTTAAATCTCTGTCGAAAGTCATATCGTGTGATTAAAGTTGCTCTCTCTCTCTCTCTCTCTCTCTCTCTCTCTCTCTCTCTCTCTCTCTCTCTCTCTCTTACTCTCACACTCACGATCACACTTTGTCTATATGATTGCAGTTCACATATATTCCTTATATAGATAAAGTAGTGTCACTATCCTATATTTAAACAAATGGTCTGTTTTTCTTAAATTTATATGTATTCCTAAGAATTCTTTCCTTCCAAGGGGGCCAAGTTAATGGGACCTATTTGTGATGTTGATTACCCCCCAAAAACGTTATCCTGCCCCATATTTGTTATCCAAACATGCCAAAATTTATAAGCATCCCTTTCCTCATTAAAATTGCAGATGACAAGCTAATAGACATCACTCCGGTTGGCAAAATTTCAGGGTACATGGTCAAGAACTGGTGTAGAGATAAAGTCCTGTCCTGTATTTACAGTCATCTTTTCTTAAATTTCTATCTCTTCCTAAGAATCTCTCCTCTTAATCTCATGGCAGCAATCTCTCTCACTCCAATTTGTGTACCAGTACTCCTCATTAAAGGCAGATGGCTTGACCTCACCTTTGGTGTACATGGTCAGTTGACCTGTTAGATTTGATCTCTCTCTCTCTCTCTCTCTCTCTCTCTCTCCTCATAGGAATAGTAGGTCTTTTGCTGTAGTTCTAGATTTGACTCTCTCTCTCTCTCTCATAGGAATAGTAGGTGCGTTTTGCATAGTTCATAGTTAGATTTGATCTCTCTCTCTCTCTCTCTCTCTCTCTCTCTCTCTCTCTCTCTCTCTCTCTGAAGGCTTGAGTGCGTGCTTTTTTACATTCTGATTTATATAAATTGTGGTTTAATCTTCTTCCAGACATTTTAGAGTTAAACCAAAGAGTATTAACAAGATTTTAAGGTATTTTGTCTTCTGCTGACTAAGTATTAAGGAAATATACTTTGCCATAGAGTGAACTAAAAAAGTGCAGCATGATTTGTTTGCATCTAACATATCTTTATTGCACTGGTCTGAAAGATCGATTTTCCATTTTAATTACATTATGAAAACATAGATCCATTCATGGCCTGTCAGAGAACCCTGATGGATTTTAAATGAATTAATTTTTCATTGTCCAAATGTACTGAGCATTGCATGCCATTTGCAAACTAGTTTTTATTTCATTTATTTATTTAATTGAAATACATCTTTCTATACAAAATAAGCAGACTCTTAATTCACACAATTGTATTCACGTCATGAACTGATTCATTTCTTTATCTGTTCTGCATTTATGCAAGATTTCGTTCTCAAGAACCATTTAAGATTGAGAAAAAGAAATTATAAATAGTCACGCTAATTACCCAGCAGAGAGGGTTTTGCGTCAGTGGACCTTATGTAGTGCACTGTAGGCATTATTTAAGGTTCGTTGCAGCGTCCCCTCGGTCCCTAGGTGCAACCTCTTTTATTCCTTTTCTGTCCCTCTGTTCGTATTCCCTTCCGTCTTACTTTCCACCCTCTCCTAGCAACTGTTTCACAGTGCAACTGCGAGGTTTTCCTCCTGTTAAACCTTACAAACCTTTTTTGCTCTCAGTTTCTCTTTCGGCGTTGAATGGCCTCATAGGTCCCAGCGTTTGATCTTTGGCTTAAATTTTATAGTCACGCTAGTTAGCCCAAAAGTTATTTTCATTAGTAAAATCATCTAGGTAGAAAGTGTGTTACTGTCGATGGTTTGTTTCCCAGAAGTGATTTATCGTTTTCTCGACAATCTTTTAGTAACTGTGAATATTCTCCTGGTAAACACCATGTACTTAAAAGCTTATTTCAAGAGTTCACATGTGACAGATACCTCGTGGCTGTAGTTCATGCCCTCTAATAGCCACATATTTCCCAAATCTTCTATTGAAGACACGTGCCAACTTCGTCAAGGACCCCTTGTCATGTCGCTCTACTTGAATGTCAGCTATTTCTGTTCTCACTAAAACAAGCTAAGCTATTTTAACCAATTTTTGTACCGAGACCTCCTCTTGGTCACCCATAATCAATAGGCAAGGCTTCAAAGGTCACACTGCAATCAATTTAGGTGATCCAGAAATATCCTGTTTGATTGACTCAGATTTTTTTTATTCTTATCTTGTAACCTGTATGTATTGTAAAGCTCAGGCTAACAGATCTTTTAATATGGAAGATTCATCCACGCCTTTTCTTAGCAAAAGAAGGGTGCCTTTTCTTAAAGAGTTCCATCTTATTCTTAGCTAAAGAAGGGTACTTTTTCTTAACGAAAGAAGGCTACCCCTTCTTAGAAAATATCATCTCATCTTACCCAAAAATGGGTACCTTTTCTTATCAAAAAAGGATGCCTTATCTTATAGAATCTTCTCTCATTCTTAGAAAAAGAAGGGTACTTTTTTTAGCAAAAGACAACCTTTCGTAGAGAATATCCGGTTATTCTTAGCAAAATAAGGCTACGCTTCTTCAAGGATATCCTCTTATTCTCAGCAAAAGAAGGGTATCCTTTCTTGGAGAATATCCTCTCATCCGTAGCAAAAGAAGAGTACCGTATCTTGGCGAATACTTTCTCATTTTTAGCATAATAAGGGTACCCTTTCTTTGAGAATATCCTCTCATTCTGAGCAAAAGAAGGGTATCTTTTTATAGCAAAAGAAGGGTCCCTCTTCATAGAGAATATCCTCTTATTCCTAGAAAAAGAAGGGTACCTTTTTAGAGAATATCCTTCTAGTCTTAGGAAAAGAAGGCTACCTTTCTTAGAGAATATCCTTCTAGTCTTAACAAGAAAGAGAAGGCCAGTGGCCCTGACACACGTTTGCCGTACCTGCGCCACCCATCGAAGAGAAAACGTAGCCAAGGAAGAGTGGTTGGTTCCGCATTCTTAAAGGTTGTCAGAATTCGTAAAAGTCATGTTGGGGAAGTTGTGGTGGTGTTGGTGGTGGTGCCTAGGCCCCCTCCAAACACCCTTAACTCCCTCCCCCTCTCATCCCTTCTTCTGTCTGTCCCAACGCAATAACTGTCTCCTTCGCTTCCGGTGCCACGCCCATACTTTATTTCCCCTCTTCTCTTTTTTTTCTCCTCCTTTTTTCCTTTCCCCTCGGTGGCACGCGAAGGCGGTCAGTTCGCCAAAACCGAGGGGACTCACGCCCCCATAAATATCGTAGCGTCTCTTCGGAACTGAAGATTTTTTTTTTTTTTTTTTTTTTTTTTTTTTTTTTTTTTTTTTTTTTTGAGTGAATATGCGTGTGGGGTGGGGTTCTGAAAACGTGATTGTGTTCTTGAATGTTTTTATGTCGTTCGTGTCTGCTGGTTGAAGTAGTCGTACAATTGACACACTTACACAAGCACACACAACACATATATATATTATATATATATATATATATATATATATATATATATATATATATATATATATATATATATATATATATATATATAAGTATATATATAAAGATATATATATATATTATAAATTTATAATATATAGAATGTAATATATATGTGTGTATGGACAAATCATATGTTACTTAATAAAAAGCTCTCTCTCTCTCTCTCTCTCTCTCTCTCTCTCTCTCTCTCTCTCTCTCTCTCTCTCTCTCTCTCTCTCTCTCCTGAAACGGTTTCAATGGAACCTCGTTCCCAGAATTGAACGGAGGTACACGAAAAGTTGAACGACCGCAACACGCCTCATTGCGGACAAGTTTGGGATCGAATGTAATATAATTCTTTTCTAGAGAATGTATGAGAATTTGGAGTTCCTGTATTGGCATCTTTTACCTGCTGTTCCTCTCCTCATACAATCAAGCTACCGAATTCTGTCCCTTCGTCTATGTTTCCTGATTAATAAACTATCTTCTTTCAAGAAGCTGCAAGGCTGTTTTGGCAATTTTTCACTGCTGATCCTCTCCTCCTACAATCAAGCTGCGGAATTCTCTCCCTTCGCTTACGTTTCCTGACTAATAACCTATCTTCTTTCAAGAGGCTGGAAGTGCTATCGCTTCCTTCGCGAATAAGCCCCCTTAGCCCTTCTTTCTCTCTCTCTCTCTCTTTTACACGGGCATGGGCAAGAAAAGGATATTAGGTTACCTGTTCCATTGGTATATATTTGCATTTTAAAGAAAAAAATTGCTCCAAGGTGTCAGTATTGGTGGCAGAATGTAAGTGTTCCACGTGTTAACTTAAGTGTTGCATCACTTCATTAACGTTCAATATGAATATCCTGGATGTAAGTGTGTATGTACAAGATACAAGTAAGTGCCGCTGTGTTTGTACTCGGGTCGATGCGCTGTCGGTGAGTCTTTTCTGCAGGTTTAAAAAATGGCAGACTGAATTTTTTTGTAAAGAAGTTCATCTGTTCAGTAAACTATAGATGTGGCAATGCCCATTGCTTTTGTATGTGTATTTAATACAATATGTATGTATATGTATATATATACGTATATGTATATATGTACATATATACTGTATATGTATTATATACATTATATATATATATATGTATGTATGTATGTATGTATATTTATAATATATATACAGTATATATATTTTATAACCATTCAACCCCCGTTAGGGCAGGCAGATTAACATTGACAAACTTTTATGCAAATGTTGGCAACTTTGTAGAAAGGTTATGTAAAGATGCCAGATACTTTGGGAACCTTCACATACCTGAAGATTCAGCGAAGACGATGAATGTTGAATAATCTTTCCAGACTTCTGGAATATGTAGAATGTTCAAATGTTCCTTAATGTATTTGGGCTGTGGTTCGTCCTGCTCATGGGATGTACGCATTTTTTCATGTTATATATATATATATATATATATATATATATATGTGTGTGTGTGTGTGTGTGTGTGTGTGTGTGTGTGTGTGTGTTTATATATATATATATATATATATATATATATATATATATATATAATTTTTTTTTTTACTCCTAAGTTCCTAAGGGTTCCTTGTACAGGTATGTCAAAGTAATCCTCTTACCTGGCTACGGAATTATCTTCTTCCGTGTTCCCACATTCCTATCATCTCGTATCACTCAAGAAGTTCGTCTTATACTTGTTTCCTGAAGGTCTGAGTTAGGCCACCTTGGTGCCCTTTAGACGCCCACGGTCGAATAAAAGAAGGAAAATGAAGTAAAAAAAAAAATAAATAAAACAAATGAAGCCGGACGTGACACTTCAGCAGGAACCGTAAAACCCACGACGGTGCATCTGACATTATTTATTTCCAGAGCCTCTTTCTGCAGCACTTCGTCAGCTAGAGGCCGTCTATTTTCGCTCGCTCGAGGGCGGACTTAGTGTGTCTCTGGTCTGCGTCCTTGTTAAATCATTTAAGGCACCTTCGGCTGCCTCGTCTCTTTCTCTCATTCTGTGTCTTCGACTTTGTTTATTAGATCTTTTCACTTCTTTCTTCGTTCCATCTTGTGCTGTTGAATTATTCAGAATGCCGTTTAAGGCTCAGTTTAAATGTGATATACTATGAAATATTTATGTAAGGGAGAGTCGTATCGTCTCTTAGCTCGAACCCCCGTAGGTATGAAATTAAGAAGAAAAAATTCTCTTGTTTTCTCTCATGGTATGAAATTAAGATGAAAAAATTCTCTTGTTTTCTCTAAATGTATGAAATTAAGAGGAAAAAATTCTCTTGTTTCCCCTCATGGTATGAAATTAAGAAGAAAAAATTCTCTTGTTTTCTCTCATGGTATGAAAGTAAGGAGAAAAAATTCTCTTGTTTTCTCTCATGGTATGAAATTAAGAAGAAAAAATTCTCTTGTTTTCTCTCATGATCTGAAATTTAGAAGAAAAAATTCTCTTGTTTCCCCTCATGATCATGGTATGAAATTAAGAAGAAAAAATTCTCTTGTTTTCTCTCATGGTATGAAATTAAGAAGAAAATAATTCTCTTGTTTCCCCTCATGGTATGAAATTAAGAAGAAAAAATTCTCTTGTTTTCTCTCATGGTATGACATTAAGAAGAAAAAATTCTCTTGTTTCCCCTCGTGTTATGAAATCAAGAAGAAAAAATTATCTTGTTGTCTCTCATGATCTGAAATTAAGAAAAAAAAATCTCTAGCTTTCTCTCACATGGTATGAAATTAAGAAGAAAAGTTTCTTGTTCATGGGGAAAAAAACTTCACTTGTTTACGCCCGCAGTCTAAAAGGGATGGAAGTAATAAAACTTCTGTTTCCTCTGTGGAAATATGAGACCGTAGAGCATTTTTTCCCCCGCCCCGTATATTTTCATTTCTCGTAAGAGACTTGATTGTCGTAAATATGTAAAAATGGAACGGATGGTCTTAAATATGACTCGTCTGGGGAGTAAAATCTCGTCAGTGTTTTTTTGTTGGGGGGGGATTTTTTTTTTTTTTTTTTTTTCATTCCAATGCAAATCTGTTCTTATGGTCACGTGCGGGGATGGGGGAGGGGGTCCCTATAACCCATAACCCCCTCCCCCAATATAGAATTGGGGTGTTTCAGGAAGCGTTCATCCGCAGAGCTGCGAAGTCTCATTTGCATACAGGATGGGTCTGGAAACTCTGCTTTAACGAGAGTGATTTTATGTAATATGGGAACGTTATGTACTTCCTCTTTTGTTCAGTTTTATTTATTTATTTATTTATTTATTTATTTTTTCGTCCATTTGGATTCTCTCTTGAAGAGTTTGTGGGATGTGGGTTTTATTTTTTTTTTTTTTTTTTGCTGCATTAATGAGTTAGATTTCTCTCTCTCTCTCTTTTTAAGCTCTTAGGATTTTTTTTTTTTTTTTTGCTTGTGCAATTTTTATTTTCATATATTTATTTTTTTACTTTTTTCCAGCCAAGTTGTTTGTAAGGGAATTTACGTTTTTTTTTTTTTTTTTTGGGGTGTGGAGAGGAGGGGTGCCTTGAGGAAGCAGGAACGTAGTATTTTCATCACTTAAAAACTAAATTTTACTTAAATATAATCACCACCAACCTCAACACGACACCCCAGGAGCCACTCTCTCTCCCGTGACATATATTTTGTCATGGTTTAAATCTGACGTCATCACTTGCAAAGCGTATAATTTAAACCATATCTCTCCTGGAATGAGAAGAAAATGTACGTACCACTTTACTCAATCAAGAAAAAACTCCCCCACATCTCTCTCTCTCTCTCTCTCTCTCTCTCTCTCTCTCTCTCTCTCTCTCCAGTTTAAATCTGACGTCATCAATTGCATATAGTATAATTTACACATCTCCTAAAATTACAAAAAAAAATAAACTACGTTCTTCAATTAAGGAAAAACTTCCCCACGT
>NC_089770.1:11193500-11201000 GCF_040412425.1 Macrobrachium rosenbergii | reverse complement strand
AGAGAGAGAGAGAGAGAGAGAGAGAGAGAGAGAGAGAGAGAGAATAGTCTCCCCTTCCCCTTTGCTGACAGCATGGTTGATTATCTCCTCGAGGCCCTCTGCTGAAAAAAAAATTTGTGAAGGGGAACTTGAAGCGCAATTTATTGATAAGGGAATTTTTGTCGAACACGTTTTAATCTTTGAATCTCTGATATATTCAGTGTTGTAATAGAGAGAGAGAGAGAGAGAGAGAGAGAGAGAGAGAGAGAGAGAATGCTTGTAGACTGCTTCCCCCTCCCCCCAGTAACGCTGGTGTTTACCTCTTAGAGGTCCCTGTCTTAGGAAGAGGCAGATTCTGTAAAAACTAGAGTACAGGTGTAATCTTACTTATAGACAATAGAGGGAATGAGACTGACTACCCTTCCGAGGCCCTCCCCTTAGAGAGAGAGAGAGAGAGAGAGAGAGAGAGAGATTCTCACAAAAAAGAGCCATACTCCTCAGTATTTTCAAGAGGAAACGCAACTCTCAACACGGTTATTTCGTAAGAGCACTCCGGCGTGTGAGACAGCCCCATTATATGAAGCCCGAACTATGTAAAAGTAGACTTATTTCCCAAAGGCATTCCCTTTTACCCAAGTAAGGAAAAATAAGGCTGAGTGAATTAAACAACCCTTTTTCATTTTACGGAGCCATTCTCAGGCAACCGGAGACCGAGGTAGAGTTGGTTTTGGTTGGTTACTTAAACTGATGGATCCGGTGCACTGTACGCATTAACGTTCTTTGCAGCGTCCCTTCGGCCCCTAGCTACAACCCTTTCCATTCCTTTTACTGTAGCTCTATTCATATTCTTTCTTCCATCTTACTTTCCACCCTCTTCTAACAGATGTTTCATAGTGCAAATGCGAGGTTTTCTCCCTGTTACGCCTTTTAAACCTTCTTACTGTCAGTGTCCCTTTCAGCGCTGAATGACCTCGTAGGTCCCAGTGCATGGCCATTGACCTAAATTGTATATTCTTCTTCTTCTTAAACTGATAACGTTTGAGGTCAGGTTTCTGTCTGTACGTTTGTCGGTTCGCTTTCAGATGAATAACGTGGAAACTCACGAACGGATTTTGATGAAACTTTGTGAGAACATCCGTGGGATTACCCGCCCCAGGGGAGCGACCTTTTGATGGAAATTGATGGATGTTTGACGCCTTTTTGTGGCCTGGAAACCCCGCCAGAATATCTTCGACATCCACCGAAACTTTGGTCATTTGCAGGGAGTCGCTTGATGAATGTTTCCGCCATGTTGGATCAGAATCCGATCTCAGTGAATAATTCTATTTTTTTATTTTTCATTAATATTATTCTGGACGAGCAGACACTCAGATGGAATTAATTGAAGTTGCCTTGGTGGAGGTTTGTTGTTGATTTCTTGCGTTCTAAGTGCGCTCTCTCTCTCTCTCTCTCTCTCTCTCTCTCTCTCTCTCTCTCTCTCTCTCTCTCTCTCTCTCTATATATATATATATATATATATATATATATATATATATATATATATATATGTGTGTGTGTGTTTGTGTGTGTGTGTGTGTATGTATGTATATGTATATATATATATATATATATATATATATATATATGTGTGTGTGTGTGTGTGTGTGTATATATATATATATATATATATGTGTGTGTATATATATATATATACATGTGTGTGTGTGTGTTGATTTTATCACTCCTCATCTTCCAAATAACAAATAACCATAGATTCTTCAATCTGTCCCTTTCTTCGAAGAACGCGGAGGAGAGGAGGCAGGACAAAATGGCTGAATATCGGAGGAGGAGGAAATGGATAAAAGAGCGAAGCCTGAGATTGTGGATCGACTTGACAAATGGCGTTCAATTCGGTCTCTCAGGAATATTGCTGATAATTCCAGTTCTTTTGGCGGGCGGGGTAGGAGCTCTCTCTCTGTGTGTGTGTGTGTGTGTGTGTGTGTGTGTGGTGCTGCATGAAATGAGCAAAGAGAATAGAGGAAAAAGCTGATGATAAACTGAAGATTGTAAATTCTGAATAACCTCTCTCTCTCTCTCTCTCACTCTCTCACTCTCTCGGTGCTGCATCAAATGAGGAAAAAGAATATAGGAAATAGCTGATGGTAAACTGATGATTGTAAATTCTGAGTAGCCTCTCTCTCTCTCTCTCTCTCTCTCTCTCTCTCTCTCTCTCTCTCTCTCTCTCTCTCTCTCTCTCTCTCTCAGTGCTGCATCAAATGAGGAAAAAGAATATAGGACATAGCTGATGGTAAACTGATGATTGTAAATTCTGGAGTAGCCTCTCTCTCTAAATCTCTCTCTCTCTCTCTCTCTCTCTCTCTCTCTCTCTCTCTCTCTCGGTGCTACTTGAAATGAGCAAGGCTAATGGTAAACTGAAGATTGTAAATTCTGAGTAGCCTCTCTCTCTCTCTCTCTCTCTCTCTCTCTCTCTCTCTCTCTCTCTGACAACAAACTTAAGGCTGCAAACTCTAAATGATGGATTCTGGAAACTATGAATGTCATACCACTTTTCCAAGGAAAGAAAAAACTTTTTTTTTTTTTGTGAGTAACTCGAGCCCCCAAGAGTTGCAATTACCGAGACAAACTAAATGCAGCTGGAAAGAAAAAGGGAAAAAAATCCAGAACGTAGGTGTTTGATAAAGATGGAGTTTCGTATGAATAGTATAGAAGAAGAAGAAGGGGAACTCTGATTTATCACTCTGGAAAACGTCATGTAAACTCCCTGTTATAAGCGAGTTCGTTCAGAACTTGACGGGTAGAAAGGGCGTATGTTCTCAAATGTTTTTTGTTAGTGAATATATCGTTTTTATAGGCGTACTGTATTTAAATGTAGATCATTTTAATAAACATACAATAGAAAGATCTTAAGGAGACAAGGAAGAGCCCTTGGGGACGTGAAGGGGACAAACGAACAGGGCTCGCAACTTCATCCTTTGAAATGCTTGTGAATGATAGGTCCCTTCCTTTCGGAACCATATATTGCCGATTACGAAAGTTAGTTTAACCTCGTTGAAAGTCTAATAAAAAAATGAAGGTCATACGTAGCTATGGTATTCCGGTATGTAAAACTTATTGATACTACCATTGAGCAGAGTAGATGCAAAATTGATACTGATGGAATCTTGTCTTGTGATTTTCCAGTAATTTGTTGGGATGCGATGCAAAAGAATGTTCTGCCATTTTGTTGTTTGCCCTCCTCTTAGGTTTTATAATGAAAAAAGTAGGTAGAGACTGAAGAGAAGTTTTAGACTGGAGTAAAGGTAGAAACTTGACTGATGTAGTATGCAAATGATGCAATTTAAATCGCAAACCACCACAAGATCGACATAGCTATTGGTAAGAGAACTCGTCACTGAAGTCGGAGGCAGTTGCTGTTGGTGGTTCGAATCCGCCAGGTGACTAGCCACTTATATTATTATTATTATTATTATTATTATTATTATTATTATTATTATTATTATTATTATTATTATTATTATTTCAGTAGATGAAACCTATTCACATGGAACAAGCACACCAAATGGGCCATTGACTTGAAACTCAAGCTTCAAAAGAATGTTGGTTTCAACCTCCCACCGCAGACCCCACACTGCAGGCCCTGGGGGAGACGTGAACCCGCGACATCTGAGTGGCATGCCTCGACACTAACCACTATACCAGTGGACCAACTGGTACAGAGAAGGGATTTGAGATAACTCTAAGAAAAACGGAGATAATGGGAACAGAACAATCACAAAGGGAGGAACAATGGTATCCTATGCTGGAATTAAGTGAAAGACTAAAAAAAAATGCAGATCAAACAATGGACTGGTTTAATGTGATCCGGAAATCAGATCGGCTGAAATTGCATACGAGGAAAGGTTATACATCATTGTCATATGATCCATATTGATATCCGGATATGGATTTTGGTATGACAATGAAGCTATGTCTAAAAGAATTTGGTCGATTTGATAATATAGCTTCAAGAGGATTAGGAGTCAATGGCAGGAGAGAGTTACAAATTACATTTTAATGGAAGTGTGGGACGTTTCATATGTGAATGACGTTATAATGAAGGGGAGACAGAGGTGGCTTAGACATGTCCTTCTCACCGACCCTGGGGGAGAATAGTACGTGAATGTCAGCTGGACTCAAGTTTTACCTTCAATGATATTTTTACCGCATTTTTTAACGATATCTTTACCTTCAATCATATTCCCATCTGTTAAGGAAACCAGTTAACCTCACCAAGTCTCTTTGTTTCTCAATATTATTCCCCGTAGGGGGGTAGTACCGTCAGTGCACCTCATACGGTGCACCGTAGGCATTACTCAAGGTTCTTTGCAGCGTCCCTTCGGCCCCTAGCTGCGACCTCTTTCATTCCTTTTACTGTACCTCCGTTCATATTCCCTTTCTTTCATCTTCCTTTGCACCCTCTCCTAACAGGTGATTCATAGTGCAGCTGTGAGGTTTTCCTCTTGTTACACACCTCAAACCTTTGTATTGTCAGTTTCAGTTTCAGCGCTGATTGACCTCAGAGGTCCCAGCGCTTGGCCTTTGGCCTAAATTCTATATTCTATTCAATATTATTAATTCTAATATGCGTATTTCTTTTTCTTCCCGCAGGTGGACGTAAGTAAATGAGTGGACAGGTAGTGCAATGTCACAATCGCTGATTCGCGAAGATAACAGGTAATACAGTATGTTCTTTGTATTCAGTCAAGTCGTGCGGCTGACCGTGAGTTTTGCGATGCCAATTAACGAGCAAGTAAGTTGGGCAGTCGAAACTTTTTTTATTTTGTCAAAAGATTTTGTTTGTTTTTTATTATTATTATTATTATTATTATTATTATTATTATTATTATTATTATTATTATTATTATTATTATTATTATTATTAAGATGAACCCTATTCATATGGAACACGCCCAAGCCACTGACTTGAAATTCAAGCTTCCAAAGAATATGGTGTTTATCATAAACAAGTAAGAGGAAGTAAAGGGAAGCACGGAAGAAAAAAAAGAAATATCACATATTAAAAAAGAAAAACAAATTAACAATGACCTCCGATTTTGAGATCCTGCTAGTTACCATAGGCTATCCAGTCGTAGATGGAACTTCCTCCTTCACTAATGTGATAAACCAGGACAGCACTTAATAGGTATTGTAGCCGTGATGATATATTCAACAACGCTGGTCCCTGCGTCAGCATTTATAATGTGGAATGGGTGATGGCATCGCCTCAGTCTTTATCGTCAATCAGCCCTCTAGTTCTGGAGTCTCTCTCTCTCTCTCTCTCTCTCTCTCTCTCTCTCTCTCTCTCTCTCTCTCTCTCTCTCTCTTATATAAATTATATATATATATATATATATATATATATATATATATATATATATATATATATATATATATATATATATATATAATGATACGTTCGTAGTTCCATCCGCTAGATTGATACTGACTGAGTCCTAAATAATAATAGCTGTTTTATGCCCGTTTTTATTTGGGCGTTAATGATTGTTTGATTGTCATGTTTGTTGGTGGCGTTGTCTCTGTTCTTTTAAGGACTGCTCACCAACGTTTTGTGGAGAGAGAGAGAGAGAGGTGAATGGGACGTTTTATGCAACCTTCTGTTGGGATAATATAGATATATATGTATGTGTGTGTATTTATGTATATAATATATATATATATATATATATATATATATATATATATATATATATATATATATATTCCTTCTTCCACTTTCCAAGAGATATTCCACTCTCTCTCTCTCTCTCTCTCTCTCTCTCTCTCTCTCTCTCTCTCTCTCTCTCTCTCTCTCTCTCTCTCTCTCTCTCTCTCTCTCTCTCTCTCTCGTAGACGCCTCTATGTACAGGCTTTGCCAGCAGGACTTAGGAGTACTTCTCTCTCTGCTACTGCTGAAAAGGTCCAAAGCGTTGGAGCGGGAATTTCATGATGGGATCTGTGGTCCATTTTTCTTTTTATAGTTCTCTAAGCTTGCATGACTGTGCAAGGCCTGTTAGGATGATCGCTTCGAACGTTGCGCTGTCACAGCGGAAGAAGTCTCTCTCTCTCTCTCTCTCTCTCTCTCTCTCTCTCTCTCTCTCTCTCTCTCTCTCTCTCTCTCCTTTTTGGTTGTAGCCACTGTATAGAGGTGCATTCCAGTCTCTCTCTCTCTCTCTCCCTCCTTTTTGGTTTTAGCCACTGTATAGAGGTGCATTCCTCTCTCTCTCTCTCTCTCTCTCTCTCTCTCACACACACACACACACACACGCGCGCGCGCGCGCGCGCGCGCACACCCCAAGCACGGAGTTTCGCAAGCTTCTCGTTATTCCCGAACAAAGTTAGCGAAAATGTTTGGCTTATTTTTTCCCCCTCCCCCGAAAACTTCAGGCGAAAAACAACCATCAATAACATCAGCAAGAAGGAACCAAGGAAGGAGAAGAAGAAAAAGGGGAGGGAGGGAGGGAGTTTTGAAACCGGAAGGACACAGCAAAGACTCTGAAAAAGAGAGAGAGAGAGAGAGAGAGAGAGAGAGAAAAGGCCGCGGGGTTGCACCAGAAGTCTTTACCCCACTTTAGGATTGTTTCGTATTGTTGCTGGAGTGCTGGGCTCCTTTCTCTTTCATGAAAGAGGTCGGTCTGTCAGTCTGTGTATCTGTCTGTTCATCTATCTATTTGTGTCTGTTTGTCTGTGTCTATCTGCCTTCATATCCGGCTGTTTGCAACCTTTCGAGATTTCTGTGCCCCCCATCATCAGGCTGACAGACGAAAGAGTGTAGAAATGATTAACAATCATAATAATATGAAGATTTTAAGCTATATATATATATGTAAAACAAGTAAAAAATGCGCCGAAGTTTCTCCGGCGCAATCGAGTTTTCTGTACAGCCCCTACGGCGTATTATCAAGGCCGCCGAAAATAGATCTTTATCTTTCGGTGGTCTCGGTATAATGCTGTATGAGCCGCGGCTCATGAAACTTTAACCACGGCTTGGTGGTGGCCTAACCAACTATATCGTTGCCAGAAACACGATCATGGCTAAATTTAACCTTAAAATAAAATAAAATAAAATAAAAACTACTGAGGCTAGAGGGCTGCAATTTGGTGTGTGTGATGATTGGAGGGTGGGTGATCAACATACCAATTTGTAGCCCCCTAGCCTCAGTAGTTTTTAAGACCTGAGGGCGGACAGAAAAAGTGCGGACGGGCAGACAAAGCCGGCACAACAGTTTTATTTTACGGGAAACTAAAAGTCTTCATTGCAGTTTACTTGTTCCAAAGACTTTATAGACTTTTCAGTGTTATTTGGAGCCATTTCGCAAATAGTCGATTTAAAAAGAAACCTCTTTCATATCCCTCAGGTTTCGCCTCCTCTCCCCTGGCGTTCTTTTATACTTCTTCTTCACTTCTTTATCCTCGGGGCGTGAACTTTTCCCTCCTCCTCCTCCTCCTCCTCCTCCTCCTCCTCCTCCTCCCTCTCTCTTCTTC
>NC_089770.1:11178500-11188500 GCF_040412425.1 Macrobrachium rosenbergii | reverse complement strand
GCGTGCTTAGAAGTGTATGGTCATTGTGTCTGTGTGCGCATATATATACAGTATATGTGTGTGTGTATGTTTGTATTTGTGTATATATATATATATGCACACACGATTGTAATCACGCACACATACACAAATAACTTTATTTATTATTTTTCGTTGGTAAGTTCATAGGTATCCAAACTGTTGTTTTGTGCAGGCAGAAGCATATTCAGTCAGCACAAACAGTCCCGGTTTCTATAGGAAAATCAAAGGTGTCTTGAGAGGGAGAAGTAAAGATGTTACGGTCTCCAGTCTTCTCACTTTAATTTTCAAGTGAGAAAAGTTCTCAAGTTCTGGTGTAGTAAAGGACTGAAAATTGTTCTCTCTCTCTCTCTCTCTCTCTCTCTCTCTCTCTCTCTCTCTCTCTCTCTCTCTCTCTCTCTCTCTCTCTCAAGGCATAATATTAAAGCCCTCTGCTTCATACATATATATATATATATATATATATATATATATATATATATATATATATATATATATGTGTGTGTGTGTGTGTGTGTGTCTGTCTGTGTGTGTGTGTGTGTGTAGACGATGAGAACAGGAATTCCTTTAAAACTTTTAAATTTTATAAATAGTAAAAATCTCTGTTAGATACCATCATGTTTAAATGAGGTCTGTTATTAATTGTATCAATGCACAGAACAGTTGTGCAAGTGATCAAGTTTTACACACACACACACACACACACACACATATATATATATATATATATATATATATATATATATATATATATATATATATATATATATATATATATATATATATATATGAGAGAGAGAGAGATCTGGAAGAAAAAGAGATTGTGATCTGATGGAGAAAGACAAGGGTTTATTAAAAGCCCTGAGCATTGCATTAAATATAAAGAGTAAGTTCTCATTGAACAAAACATCTCATTTTTAAACATTTTCACAATAAGAAAATTTCTTATATAGGAAAAATAACACCATTAACGAAAATGACAGAGCTCTAATCTCAAAGGAACCGTGAAACGCTTCCTTCAGGTGCATCAATACACTCTACTCTAGTTGTTTCATTAACCTCAAGTATTAACGTGCGCGTGCGCATGCGAGCACCCCGATATTTTTAAAGAGTTCATAACCATTGATCATAAGGACTTAGAAGCTCCCAAAAGTCTTGAACTTCTCGTGATTAATTTAGGCCTTCCTGCCCTTTCCTAGACTCCTCCCCGCCTTCCTCCCATTCCTCCCCTCCCCTTACCCTTTAACACCACCACCCATCCTCACCTCCTTCCGAGAAGTAAGACAAAGGTTTGAAGAAGAAGAAGAAGAAGAAAAAGCTGTTTGTTTACGAGCAGGAAGGGGTTGCGAAGGTGAGACTTACGGTTTCCGAGAACGTCTGGGAGAAAAGAGGAGAGTGTTTGTGTCTTATATATGGAAATTCCCTCTCTTTCTCTCTCCAGTAATTATGCAAGTCTTCTTGTAACATTGGAAAATTGTCTGCTGCATTTAAATTGAAGTTCTTGTTGAAGTGTAATTTGCATCTCCTTCACGAGGTGGCGAGCGAATCTGAATTATTGACCTGTATCCAATGCAACTTTAATGATTCTCTCTCTCTCTCTCTCTCTCTCTCTCTCTCTCTCTCTCTCTCTCTCTCTCTCTCTCTCTCTCTTTGTGTGTGTGCATATATATATATATATATATATATATATATATATATATATATATATATATATACATATATATATATATATATATATATATGTATATGTTATAATATATATATATATATACTATATATATATATATAAGAGTGTGTTAAGTTGTATATATATATATATATATATATGAGAAAGAGAGGTATAGTTATAAATTGGTTGAATTTCCAACTAGATATGGTAAACTAGTAAACTGCTAATGAGAGAGAGAGAGTTGTATAGTTATAAAATTATTGAACTTTAACTAGATACGCTACAATATTCAACGCCTTAATGAGAGAGAGAGAGAGAGAGAGAGAGAGAAAAAAAATAATCACACACATCGCACCGATGGAGTGCAGTGCCCCAAATTCAGACAGAGAAGAACAAACAAGCAACTAAGAGAAGAGAGAAGAAGAAGAAGAAGAAGAAGAAGAAGAAGAGGAGGAGGTCACGCGTGGCGCACATGATCAGGAAGCGTACTAGAACGAAACGAGTATATCCGTCGAGATTTATCGGCGTCTGAAGGAGGGGGAGGAGTCACTCGGTGGTGACCTTTGTAACAAGAGGTGTTGTTGCGAGATTAGGGGGGCGTGGCTTTGGAGGACCAGGAATTCCGGGGTTTTGTATTGTCTTGTTTTTTATCACCCTGCGTCTCTTGTGCGCGTGCTCGCGCGCTCACACGTGTGAACAGAATGAAGGATGTTTATGCACGTATGAATCAGGCTGGTGAAATGTTTTAGAGTAAAGGGTAATTTTCAGTAATGTTGTTTTTTTATTGTTTTGGTTTTATAGAAACAGCTAAAACTCTTCAGTAACTAAATTTCATAAATATTTACAAAAGATATCGATTTTAATTACCTATGAATGAATGGGATTTCATACAGCAAGAGTATCTATGTAAAGAAAAGAAATATAATAAAATAACTAGTGTCGTCGTTCATAGTTGTACACGTTTAAAATACTTTTGAGGTGTTTTTAAGTGTATAGGGTCATTTTCAGTAATATATTTTTTCCTGGTTGTTTTTATTTCGTAGAAATATTTAAAACTCTTCAGTAATTTGTGAATGTCGTAAATATTTACAAAACATATCGATTTAAATTACCAATGAATGTGTATATATACACCAAGAATATCTAGAAAAGAATAATAATAAACATATCATTACTGATGAAAAACAGATATAATAAAATAATAAATAGGGTCGATCTTACTAATGACAACATCGTTGTTATTAAACATAACATCACTAATAAAAGGTCAAAGGAAGGTAAGGAAAAAAACCTCGGTGTTGACTCTCACGATAACTAATGATCAAACTTCAAAGGGAAGAAAGAAAGAGAGAGAGAGTGAGTGTTATATGTGCCAGCTGATTACGGCAGGAGGGGAGGGGGTAGGCCCACCACCCCCCTCATCCGAAATTTAATTAGATGCAAATGGGACGCAGACGTCCGCAATAGCCCTCGTTAAATGAAGGGATTTTTTTCGGGGACGGGCCCTCAAACCCCCTCCCCTTCTTCTCCTTTGGGTGAGGGAATGAGGTGACGGATGATGGATAGGGAAGGGGTTGGGGGGAAGGGGGGACCGGGTAGAAGGGGTAAAAAGAGGAAAAATCTTTTTTCTTTGATTAGGAACTCGTTGGATGGTGTCAGCGTTAAGGAAGTTAGGGTCTCTCGGCGATGGTCACACACACACACACATATACACACACACACACATATATATATATATATATATATATATATATATATATATATATTATATAATGTACATACACATACATATGTATATATATACATATATATACTTATATATATGTATGTGTGTGTGTATTCTCCTTGATAGTCACTCGGAAACTGAGAACCTTAACATTCAAGATATATAAGCAAATGTATGATCTGTTCGTAAGTAGACTGTCCCTAATTTACCCAAAGGAAAACTATAGTTGGAAATTACCGATGGCTAATCAAGACGAAGCAGTAATGTATACGAAAGTAATACCGGTAAGTTTAAGGTATGGCAAATATAGAGATAGTCTGGCGTACGATTATCATCAGTACTTTATTGAGGTAAGTTTGGTGATTTTAGTATGTTTCAGTAGGGTCTTATCTTTATACTAATAAATTGTTTTTTACTCCTGTCAGCATCTTGATAATATACCTTCGTTGTTTTATATGAGGTTTGTGTGTCTTGTAAAGTAATACTTTCCATTTCATTCCATTCTTATTATTATTATTATTATTATTATTATTATTATTATTATTATTATTATTATTATTATTATTCAGAAGATGAACCCTGTTTATGTGGAACAAGCCCACAGGGGCCATTGACCTTAAATTGAAGCTTCCAGAGAAAATGGAGTTCATTAGAAAGAAGTAAGAGGTAAAGGGAAATTCAGTAAGAAGAGATCTCACATATTAATAAAGAAAAAATAAATTAACAAATTAATAAATAGATCAAAATGTAGGTGAATTATTAAAATGCTAGGAGAATTGTCTTAGGGTAGTAATGCGTTGTATCTTAGCTTGAGTTTCATTTGCATGACATCCGTCAATAAAATCTATTTTCCCTTTGCAGTGTCGACGTCGGGCGTGGTGGGCGTGAGCATCGGAGCTGCCGCCCTTCTCTTGCTGGTGGGGACCGTGACCTGGGTGTGCTACCGGAGGAGGTCCGGACACAAGAAGCTCAGTGAGAGGACCGTCACCCTGAGGCGCCCCACGGCGGTCAAGAACCCCGCGGGACAAAGTCACTACCTGAAGAAGTCACCCTCGCCCACTGGGGCCAAAACACCGCCTGGAGGTCAGTTCAAATTGACCTGCGTCTCTCTCTCTCTCTCTCTCTCTCTCTCTCTCTCTCTCTCTCTCTGTCTTCTTATTTATCTATCGATCTTCTTAATTCCTGGTAACTGGTAGCTCTTTGTCTCGTACCCTTAGTATTCAGGAAGAGATTTCGTTCAAGATAAAGGCAGGGGAACAGGGGCTGTTGAAATGAATATCGTCATTCCAAAGTGTTGGGAGGAAAGAGGAGAGGTGGACTTCAAATAGTTCTCCTATCCACATATCCAGTCTTGGATAGGTGCATGGGAAGAGATTATTGAAATGAAAGTGCCCTGCTGTGCATGCAATAGTGGTGAATGTATGCAATATAGAGGTTTGTGTAAGGGGTTCGACGCGGTGATGAAGAGCCTCTCCCTGAGTGTACGAAGCTGCTAATGCTCTGGAAGGTGTCTGTGTAGAGAGTTTATCGTCGGTTCTGCAGAAAACTTGGAGCACTTCCACAGAAATCTCACCAACAGTGCACCAAACCTTCTACACACACTGCCCCCTTCACCACTATCTTGCTTCCAGTTCCTCACATATTGAGGCCTATCCTTTCCACACCTCCTTCACACCCTCTATTCATCCTTTTCTTGGAATTTGATCATGTTTCAGCCAATATAGAGGTTTGTGCTTGCCCTCCTTATGGACTCGACAGTAAATTCCACAAACGTACTCAAACTTACTCTTAAACCTTCCACTCTTGCGGGATTCAGTTCTACCTCTTCTATCATACACATTCATCAAATTCTAAAAATTCCCACCCCATCGACCGAGGGGACTGTTTCCTCTTCAGACAGAGTTCTCCATTTGCATCTTTTATTTCGAATTTCATCTGCTCTTTAACCTTTCTCTTTGCATTTACTTCCTTTTAGAACAAATTTTTATTCTCCCAGAAGTCACTGCTCAACTTGTCTCCCCATTTTATATTACATACCTATTATTTCTCTCTTCTTGTTCTTGACTACTTTATTAGTCATCCTGTATTCTTGCACCTATTCCCTCTCCTCTCTTGCAGTTATAGCTCAGGTTATCTCAAATTTTCCTTTCCTTAACGTCTCCTTTCGTCAGCCTACTACTCACTGCTTCAGTTCCCTTCTGTCACACACTTCCTACTGATTCTATGACCCTCATGCGATTGTTTAGTACTCTTCATGTGTGCTTTCAACTTGGAACTTTACCCCAGCCTATTTTTCTTTCATTTTCTCTATATAACTCTCCTTACTTCCTCCTTGTAAAACTCCTCTTACTTGATTACCCTTACAGTTACATATCCAGCCCTTCCTCTTCAGCCTAAACTACCATCTATCTTAACTTTTGCCTCAAACAAACAATGATCAAACATATATCCAGCCACTCCTCTTCTTGCCATTACATCCATCACCTTATTCTTCCACCCACTCTGAACTAACACATAATCTAAAAAATCTTCTGCTTTTCATTTCCTCTTTCCTAAGTATCCTTTAAAATATTTTTCTGCAGAAACCATGCATTTCCAGCATACAATTCGATTTCCTAACGTAGATCCACAAGACACTCTCTTTCTCAATTGTCTCATAGATTTGCATCAAAATCACCTAGCACGGCCACCCTTTCACGTTCTCCGAACTTGCAAGGAACGGATTGAGACTCTCCCAAAAAGAAACTTCATTCTCTTGGCCCTTACACTTACTACTGTCACAATCATACTCTCTCTCTCTCTCTCTCTCTCTCTCTCTCTCTCTCTCTCTCTCTCTCTCTCTGAACTAACGCATCCGTGTACTCTTTCACCCGCCCCCAGAGTCTCCCGGGCACAGAACGGATGGAATAATTGACTGACCTTCTACTCGTACACTCTCGCCGCCGCTAATTTCCCAAACAAGGCGTCACACCCAAACCGGACTATGGTTGGAGAACTCGCCTCTAAATTACGAATTTAACTCGTCCTCGGGACGTCGCCCCCGACTAAATGGGAGGTCATCAAGGGAATAGCTGGGTCTCTCTCTCTCTCTCTCTCTCTCTCTCTCTCTCTCTCTCTCTCTCTCTCTCTCTCTCTCGATTTGTATCTCGGAGACTAATCTGGGCTTATGTGCACCTCTTCGTAGGGGCTTGTTTCTCATTGGAGGCGGCCAGGGGCTCCGATCTTGACCTTAATGTTGATCGTTATACTGGCTCGCTGGCTAACTCTCTCTCTCTCTCTCTCTCTCTCTCTCTCTGTGTGTGTGTGTGTGTGTGTGTGTGTGTGTGTGTGTGTGTGTCACACATTATAAATTGCGGGAGGTGTGGACAGTACGTTTTACGTCTCTCTCTCTCTCTCTCTCTCTCTCTCTCTCTCTCTCTCTCTCTCTCTCTCTCTCTCTCTCTCGTTATAAATTAAGCGAGGTGTGGACAGTCCGTTTTTTTTTATTCGAACTGGATTCAGATTTAAGTTCATTTTTTCTCCATTTTTTTTACGTCCTTTTATTAAGTAAGATTTATTTAGTGTAAATAGAAATATTTTCAGTTTAAAATAGTGTCAGATGTTAACAGTTCTCAACAAAACTGGAAAGAAAAACCGTAGCAGCATAAATTTTAGTTACCAAAAGTACGACCTAGCCCACAGCGTGTTTTTGTAACCTTATTTATTTAACATTTACGTTTTGACATCTTTACGAAGTACTGCAAGTAGAAATTTGTGCAAAATTACTCCAGTTTGACATTATAAATATTGTACTACAAGTATAAATACTCACTTTGACGTCACAAATATGATACCGCAGAGAGAGACGCGCTTTGGTTCAATGTGCGTTAAAACTAGACGAATTTATAACCAAAATAACTTGCTTTTTTCTTTTGCATTTCAGACACTCCTTAACTTGATTTTTGTGTTGTTTAGTCGTGAAAATTATATATATATATATATAATATATATATATATATATATATATATATATATATATATATATATATATATCTGAGAATGGAAGCAGACATGACTGGGAAGGGAAGGAAGAGAGTAAGCGAGAACACGCCTGTAAATTGCGATGGTATATTTTATTTTAATTTGGCCGAAATAGTTCAGTTAACGTGAACGGTGATTGGTTGAACGTGACAGTACAGACAACAAGTTTTATGTCGGATCTACGCAGTTAAGCGCTTTGGGTTTCAGTCACTAGCTGATATTTCTCGTGTAAGTGTTTAAATAATAATAACACTGATCATAGTGTAGGGGGGCGGTTACGGAAAAGGCTGTAAAAGAAAAATTGTATTTAAAAGTGTTTGAATGTAATCGCTAGGAAGCTGACGTCAGCAACCCAATGTATCCATCTGTTGAAGTCTTGAATTCCCTCGGTTGTTCCCTGTAATATGAACGATTGAATTCCCTCGGTTGCTCCCTGTAATATGAACGGTTGAATTCCCTCGGTTGCCCCTGTAATATGAACGATTGAATTCCTCAGTTGTTCCTGTAATATGAACGATTGAATTCCGTCGGTTGTTCCATGTAATATGAACGATTTAATCCCCTCGGTTGTTCCCTGTAGTATGAACGATTGAATTCCCTCGGTTGTTCCCTGTAATGTGAATGATTGAATTCCCTCGGTCGTTCCCTGTAATATGAACTCTTGAATTCCCTCGGTTGTTCCCTGTAATATGAACGATTGAATTCCCGGTCGGTTTGAATTCCCTGTAATATGAACTCTTGAATTTCCTCGGTTGTTCCTGTAATATGAACGATTGAATTCCGTCGGTTGTTCCTGTAATATGAACGATTGAATTCCTCAGTTGTTTCCCTGTAATATGAACGATTGAATTCCCTCGGTTGTTCCTTTCGTAATATGAACTCTTGAATTCCGTCGGTTGTTCCATGTAATATGAACGATTTAATCCCCTCGGTTGTTCCCTGTAGTATGAACGATTGAATTCCCTCGGTTGTTCCCGTAATGTTGCTCCTCGTAATATGATTGAATTCCTCGGTCGTTCCCTGTAATATGAACTCTTGAATTCCGTCGGTTGTTCCTGTAATATGAATGATTGAATTCCGTCAGTTGTTCCTGTAATATGAACTCTTGAATTTCCTCGGTTGTTCCCTGTAATATGAACGATTGAATTCCCTCGGTTGTTCCCTGTAATGTGAATGATTGAATTCCCTCGGTCGTTCCCTGTAATATGAACTCTTGAATTCCGTCGGTTGTTCCCTGTAATATGAACTCTTGAATTCCGTCGGTTGTTCCCTGTAATATGAACTCTTGAATTTCCTCGGTTGTTCCCTGTAATATGAACGATTGAATTCCCTCGGTTGTTCCCTGTAATATGAACTCTTGAATTCCGTCAGTTGTTCCCTGTAATATGAACTCTTGAATTCCCTCGGTTGTTCCCTGTAATATGAACGATTGAATTCCGTCGGTTGTTCCATGTAATATGAACGATTTAATCCCCTCGGGTGTTCCGTGTAGTATGAACGATTGAATTCCCTCGGTTGTTCCCTGTAATGTGAATGATTGAATTCCCTCGGTCGTTCCCTGTAATAGGAACTCTTGAATTCCCTCGGTTGTTCCCTGTCATATGAACGATTTAATCCCCTCGGTTGTTCCCTGTAGTATGAACTCTTGAATTCCCTTGGTTGTTCCCTGTAATATGAACTCTTGAATTCCGTCGGTTGTTCCCTGTAATATGAACTCTTGAATTCTGTCGGTTGTTCCCTGTAATATGAACGATTTAATCCCCTCGGTTGTTCCCTGTAGTATAAACGATTGAATTCCCTCGGTTGTTCCCTGTAATATGAACTCTTGAATTCCCTCGGTTGTTCCCTGTAATATGAACGATTGAGTTCCCTCGGTTGTTCCCTGTAATATGAACGATTGAACTCCCTCGGTTGTTCCCTGTAATATGAACTCTTGAATTCCGTCGGTTGTTCCCTGTAATATGAACGATTGAATTCCCTCGGTTGTTCCGTGTAATATGAACGATTTAATCCCCTCGGTTGTTCCCTGTAATATGAACTTTTGAATTCCCTCGGTTGTTCCCTGTAATATGAACTCTTGAATTCCGTCGGTTGTTCCCTGTAATATGAACGATTTAATCCCCTCGGTTGTTCCCTGTAGTATGAACTCTTGAATTCCCTCGGTTGTTCCCTGTAATATGAACTCTTGAATTCCGTCAGTTGTTCCTGTAATATGAACTCTTGAATTCCCTCGGTTGTTCCTGTAATATGAATTCTTGAATTCCCTCGGTTGTTCCCTGTAATATGAACGATTTAATCCCCTCGGTTGTTCCCTGTAGTATGAACTCTTGAATTCCCTCGGTTGTTCCCTGTAATATGAACTCTTGAATTCCCTCGGTTGTTCCCTGTAATATGAACTCTTGAATTCCGTCGGTTGTTCCCTGTAATATGAACGATTTAATCCCCTCGGTTGTTCCCTGTAGTATGAACTCTTGAATTCCCTCGGTTGTTCCCTGTAATATGAACTCTTGAATTCCCTCGGTTGTTCCCTGTAATATGAACTCTGAATTCCGTCGGTCGTTCCTGTA